>NC_048302.1:75720806-75772529 GCF_013100865.1 Trachemys scripta elegans
TTTCAACCAATGTAGCAGTTAAGTATATTATCTATCTATCTATCTACACACACATGTGCATAGTGTGTGTGTATTATAAACAAAAAAGCTACATTAGAAGAATATTATTAAGGTTGCAAAATCAAGCACTCATAAGCAGGGCCGCCCAAAGTGGGGGGCAAGTGGGGCAATTTGCCCCAGGCCCCGGGCTCCAGAGGGGCCCCACAATAATATAATATTCTATAGTATTGCAACTTTTTTATAGAAGGGGCCCCCAAAATTGCTTTGCCCCAGGCCCTCTGAATCCTCTGGGCAGCCCTGCTCATAAGTTAGAAAATGTCAGAATTAAGGCTGTCTGTGAACCTTAATTCAACCAGTGTAGGCCTATGCATTATGATACAATCTTTAGTTATATGATAACATTTTTTTCCAGAGGACTCCTGCCTGTTGAGTGCAAAGGCTGGACAATGCTCACTTAGTAAGCAGCTATTTGCTATCTTGTATTCTCTTCATTCTTCAATATGTGGTCCAATGTCTTATTCAGTGCAGAGCATTCAAATCCTGCTCTAAAGACAATTATTAATTTCCTCAGGGGCTTTTCTATGGTGCTCATCACTATAATATCTGAGTGCTTCACAAACATTAGTTTATATATCTTTAAAATGCCCCAGTGAGATGAGGGCGTGGAATTATCCCCACTTTACAGGGCATTGGTGCACAAGAAAATGCAGATCAAAAGTTTCCACTAATTTTGGATACACTACTTGAGATACCTAGGACCTGATTTTTCAGAGTACTTAGTTTTAGATAGTACTTTATAAGTTCAAAGCATGGCTCCTATTGATTTCAGCTGCAGTTATGAGTACTTGGCCATTTTGCCAATCAGCCCCCAGAGTATCTAGCTGGGTAACCAAAAAGCGAGGAACACACAATTAGCGTCAAGTATCAGAGGGGTAGCCGTGTTAGTCTGAATCTGTAAAAAGCAACAGAGGGTCCTGTGGCACCTTTGAGACTAACAGAAGTATTGGGAGCATAAGCTTTCGTGGGTAAGAACCCCTACCCCATTCCCCCCACCCTTTTCCCATTGGACGAGGGGGGAAGAAAGAAAACGAGAAAAATGATTTTGTTGAGAAACTGGAAAAATTCCAAAATACAAAAATGATTTGTGAAAAAAAAAAAGTTTTAAAAAGTCTGTTTTTGTTGATTATATACTTTCAACAACAACAAAAAATTAACCACCTCTCAACGACCTGCACTGCACCATGAAATTTATTCTTATGCTCCCAATACTTCTGTTAGTCTCAAAGGTGCCACAGGACCCTCTGTTGCTTTTTACACAATTAGCGATCACCACTGATAAGTTTGGTTTAGGTTACATGCCTGGCATCACACAGAAACTCTATGGCAGAGGCAGCGATAGAATACAGTTCTTGAGGGCAGCATTCAACTATCTTAATCATGAGAGATCATCCTTTCTCTTCCTACATTTGCCTACCTCATTCACAATACAGCTTTCTACAATGGCTCCCATGAACAGACAGAGCATGGATTGTGGGAGTACAAGCTGCATCATCCTATAGGATAATGCAGCCTCACATTCCCTCTGTATGCTAGGAACTTGGGAAGAGTTTGTTCTTGTGTAGGAATCAGATTCATAACTCTACATAGAACGCAAGTTAATATTCACGTTAAGAATAAGAGGTGCTAATAATCATTTGTGAAAAAAATCATTTTTTTTAAGTAATTTTCATTCCTCTGGGTTTCAAATGGAATTTTTTGTTTATTTTAATATTTTATTTAGAAACGATTTAAAAAAAATACTTACAAAAATATTCCAGTAGTTGGCTTTTGGGCTTTTTCAACCTCTGTTGTTTTCCCTTTTCCTCTTACCCCTACCCCATTCCCCCCACCTTTTTCCCATTGGACGAGGGGGGAAGAAAGAAAACGAGAAAAATGATTTTGTTGAGAAACTGGAAAAATTCCAAAATACAAAAATGATTTGTGAAAAAAAAAAAAGTTTTAAAAAGTCTGTTTTTGTTGATTATATACTTTCAACAACAACAAAAAATTAACCACCTCTCGACGACCTGCACTGCACCATGAAATTTATTCTGGAACCCTAATGCAGGATCTTTTTAATGAAATCTAGATGACCCAAGAAATATTGAAGTGAGTAGTGACTCTAGTTTATCTAGAAATAAGAAATTAGCTCAGAGGTGACATTCCTTTCCCCCACAAATATAAAGTATGTATCTAATCAGTTTTCCTGCCATTTTAACTGGGTGTATAGATTCTAAGGCCAGAAAGGGCCACTGATCTAGTCGGACCTCCGGTATAATGTGGGCCATAGAACTCGCCCAAAATAATTCCTATTTGAATTAGAGCAGATCTTTTAGAAAAACATCCAATCTTGATTTTAAAATGTCACTGTTGGAGAATCCACCACAACCGTAGGCAAATTGTGCCAATGGTTAATTACCCTCTCTGTTAAAAATTATGTCTTATATCCAGTTTAAATATGTCAAGCTTCAACTTCCAACCATTGGATCTTGTAGAGGGGTGTGCCTGTGTGTAATTGAGAGGCCCAGAATGAAAACTGGGTCTCTTTTTGCATTTGTATACTGGGACTGTTGGATTTTACTTATAGAAAAATTACTCGTTTTGCATGCTGTTCTTACACTACACATGCACTTTAGAAAAAGAAGAACCTTGCTGAAATTTCTCATGCCGCTATCTTTTTTTTCTTTTTCTTTGGTTTTATTCCCCTTTTCATTTTAGTTTAGTTTTAAGGAAATGTAATTTCAGTACAAATAATATAACCATTCACAATATGATCAATGTGAAAAAACATTATTCATACAAAGTTATTGTATATATAAAAATTCACAGAGGCTCATGTATACACACTTATAGTGCATTAAGGTTATTTTTTATTTTAAAGGTAGCAAATTCATTTTTTTAGGTCATGTTCAGACTTCCCCAGAATATTTGAGTTCTGAAAGTAGGGGACCCAAATCCCAAACACTCAAATTTTGGAATTACAAAACCCAACCTACCTCATTTTGTCTAGCTCAGAGTGTAAGTAGAGCTTGAGTCGAATTCTCAATTACACTATTTCACAGTATAATATAGTGTAAACCTGGCCTGGTCTATAAGCATTTACAGTAAAACATTGTAATAAATAAGCAAATAGACATTAATATCTGCACATTAGCCTTTTAAATTATATTTTCTTTACAAAAAATCTCTGTGTTTCATAAACCAGAGTCCAAGTATCACACTGTCTCGGTTATAGATCAATCTGGTTTATATCTTTTATTCTAGTATGTTCTGTGTCTCTGAAGCATTTTCCCCTCCATTTCTGTCTATAATTGCTGCTGCCTAGTGCTGAGCTTACACTTAATGAAGACTCCACAAAATCAAATGCAGAGTTGGTACTACTAACCCTTTTACTAACTGCATCTTGTCAGTACAGTTTCTGTGGCATACTTGACATCTCTCCTTAGTATAATAGGATGGAGTGGGGAGATTACTTTATTCTCATCATGTAGTAACCTGTAAAAATAACCTATTTTGTCCCTTAGTTTATTTCATTGCATTTGAACACCTTTCTTAGTTTAAATCAGTGGTGTCTGATGACTTTTTTGACAGGTAAGGCGCAAATCACAAAGTAGTTATTCCACCCCCACCCAATGTATAGTTTAATAGCTATTAAATGCTTACCTTATTTATAGTGAAGCACCAGCAGGCAGATCTGGAAGCTGGAGCCATTCGAGGTTGGTGCTGGGGGTGGAGCACGAGGTAGGCCAAGGGCACGGCAGTGGCTTGTCGGTCACACATACGGGCCACCCCGGCAAGGAGGGCCAGGGAAGTGCAGGACGCAGGCCCCATTCCTGCTTTCTGCAAACTTTCTGCAGCCCAGGCTTAACTGCTACAATCTTACCCTGGCCTCACCAAGCAGTGGTTACCACAGTAACACCTTTATAAAGTATCACCTGGGTGCGGTAAATTGCCAGGGTAACAAGGCAGCTTCATGAGCACTATTTGCTACACCCAGGTTTGTGCCACAAGCAGAACTACATTCTTCTAACTTTCTGGCACTGTGTTTCACTTCTGGAGAGAGTGAGCTATGATATTTAAATCAAATCACAATTAGTCCTTAAATATGTATGTAATATTTATCAATTAAATAACAAGAATATGCAAAACGAATTTTGTAGTTTTTTGGGAATTCTTGGTTAGGGCTGTTTCTCACTTGCCTGATGAGCCATCTCTGGTTTAAATTCTAGATAAATATACAATTCTATTTAATAACATTACAAAAATGCATAGTTTATACTATAGGATAGTCGTTCCATTGCTTTCAATGACTTGATCTGGAAAGAATCAGAAAAGGAGGTTTAAAGGTATGGGAGCAGATTCATTCCTGTGTTGGCATGGAGAAAGAGGGCAGTAGTTGTATCTCATTTAATTAGAAACTGTAATATTAATCTTGGGATGCTAGCTGGACTCCACTGAAACATACTGCCAGCCTTAACTGTTTTTTACTGAAGCTTTTTGTTTAGGATAGGCAGGGCTTTTTCTCTATAGGTTCAAATTTACTGTGCAATAAACTAACATTTGGGGATACTAGGAGATTTTTTTTATTTTTTTTACAGAATTAGAAAACAGTACTTGGTGATGTAGACCCACTTTTTAATTCTAATAATATAATAATAGAACTGGGCAGTTTGGAACAATTTTGTCAGTATTTTCACTGTACAGCAAAATGTCTTTTTTATGTATTATGGGCAAATCCAGTTCCCCTCTGCAGAGCCTGCAAAGACAGCAGAACCAGTGTGGTTACACTGTGCAGGGGACTGGATGGGTGTGCCTGTGTGCTGGAGGTGTGTCTGTGTGGCACCCAGGGCTGGCTCCAGGGTTTTGGCCGCCCCAAGTAGCCAAAACCAAAAAAAAAAAAAAAAAGCCGCGATCGCGATCTGCGGCGGCAATTCGGCGGGAGGTCCTTCACTCCGAGCCGGAGTGAGGGACCGTCCGCCGAATTGCTGCGGAATACCTGGACCTGCCGCCCCTCTCCCACTTGAGAAGCTGGTGCCTGGAGCCGGCCCTGGTGGCACCCTACTATGTGCAAGTATTCTGTAAATTATTGCATTAGGGCAAGTATCAGGGGGTAGCCGTGTTAGTCTGTATCTGCAAAAACAACAAGGAGTCTGGTGGCACCTTAAAGACTAACATTTATTTGGGCATAAGCTTTCGTGGGTAAAAACCTCAAGCAGCAGTGTATGACAGACAATGGAAGGGATGCATCTGGTACTATACGTATCTCCCTGTGCTCTCCTGCAGTGGAAGACCAGAAGTTTCTTTCATCATTGATTCTGCAACTTCTTTGTGGTCTAGGAGAAAAGAATATTTTCCTCTCACCCTCATGTTGACTTCCTGGGTCAGAATTTGGAAATTCATATTGTAACTCCCTTGACTAATTTTTTTTTTAAATGAAAGCACTATAGCTAGAAAATCCAGAGGAAAGGAGCTCCATACTCCCTCTATAGGTAAAGAAACAAAAACTGTTGCCATAGAGAGCTTGTGAAGTTGCCATAGCTACATATGAACTAGGAATTTGGGGGTAGTAGTGTCAGGACTGAGATCCCCACTTTGAACTTTAGGGTACAAATGTAGGGGNGGGATTTATAGTACTGTACACAGGACAGCTATTACCCTTCCCTTTATAGTTATGACAAGTAGGCTCCCAGAAAGAAGAAAGAGTTCTTTCATTGTGGCAAAGAGCTTATATCCAAGCAGGTAGGACTCTGTTCAAGGGTTCCATCCCATGAGGACTTGGGTGCAGGGGACAATGCAGACCAAAGACTTCACTGCAGGAGAAGGCACAGAGGGCTTTGCTGTGAGAGGCAACTTAGACTGAGGACTTTGCTGCATGAGAAGATGTGGAGGACAGCAGCAGAGCTAAGTGGACTCTGGTGAGGCCCCACCAACCACCTTAATAAACCTAAATCTCTAGCTGGATTAGGTATTGATGGCTCCATATGAGACAAGGCAAGCAGCTCCCTTGGGACTGTAGACAGATCTGCCAAAAGATACTTGGACTACTCCTATTCACTGAACCGAATCGTGCGTGGGACAAATGGCTGAGTTGATGGGGCCAAAGGGCTATTATTTGTGAAATATCTCACTGGCAGTTGGGAAGGGAGATAGATAGACTTCTTGCAAAGTTACTTGAAGGGGTATATTGCTTTGTTTCCCCAAGTTTATGACTGTGTTCCCTTTCCCTGAATAAATATTTCTTTGTTTGTATACAGTCTTGAGTGAATGCAAGTGGGGAAATTCTGCCTATTAAGGACACCCAGGGTTGGTGCATTTAGTTTTCTCAGGTTTCTGGATGGGATCTTGAGGTGGTTTAGTTATTTGTCATTGGGGAACCTAGAAATATTGATCCTGGCCCTTTGTGCTGCTGTTAACTACCTCGCAGAAGGTTTACATAAATAAACTATGTTATAAAAGCAGGGAGATGGGTATGCACAATAGAGTTTTCTCACTGGCAATTTCTTCAGCAATATTAGCACAAAGATTTGCTATGCACTTATGATGATCATTGACCAGTGACTATAATGGGCATTGATTGTGAATTAAAAATTCTCTCCATAGGTGTTTACATGATAATGGTTTTTACGATCTATCTAGTGTCAGGAGTTGTGTTTTAATAACTTTCACATTACATATCAGTATTTACTGCATCCACTGAATGATGTTCATTTAAAACACTAATTATATGTTCAGGGCCAGATTCTTCAGTGTTTTGCATCCTGTGAAGTCCTTTATATCTGTGCAAAGTGAGTACAAAATCGGCATACAGCATGACAAAATCAGAATAATTGCATTTTATGTCCACTTTTCAGAGGTGTAAGGGAGTATTAAAGGTGTAAGGTGATTGAGAATCAAACCCATCTATCTATCTATCTATCTATCTATCTATCTATCTATATCACATCTTAACAGTGGTTAGGCCCTTGGTATGCTGAGCCCTTTGCCCATCAGGCTGACCTGTATTGTTTCATTGTTTGCTTCTTGGTGATCATACGGCTCCTGTCACATACACTGTTTTTAACAGAGCTGAAGAAAAATCATGTATAAAGTAACAGAATATGATAGGTTAAATATGGATATGAAGTGGTATATTTGATCTACTTTTGGTAGATGTGACGTAAGAGAAACTAATTTGGGTTTTGAGACATATGACATTTCATGTATAGATTTATAAGGTGAAATCCTGGCCCCACTGCAGTCAATGAGGGTTTTGCCATTGACATATTTGGGGTCAGGATTTTAACTCACTGTATTTTGTGAATTACCAAAATCAGAGGAAATTAACTTCTGAACACTAAATTCCACTCTAGGTATTATTTTATAGATTTTAAAAACTATTGTGTTATACTTCTGCCAGCACCAATCTATGTATAGCATTTCCAGTACATTTCTCTAAATGTTGTCATTTTTAATCACTGTTTTATTAGTGCTGGGGATACAATGGTTTATTATTAATTTATTATTATTATTATTATTTTATTAAAAGAAATCACACCTTGTAAATATCAGTGTTAAAACCTCTGACCATGAAAACTAGCATAAGTTGCTTTTAGAGTGTTTTGTAACCACACAGTATGCTATCTGCAAGGTTTATAAACTTAGCCTCAACTCAGTAGATATCCTTTTATTACATGCCATCATAGCATGGATGAAGGTCACACACTTTGTTGCTTCTGTAGCCCAAGTTCATTGCACACCTCAGGGGCTTCTTCCATTCCTCTATTTCTCCTCCACTTCTCCCTGTGTGCCATCTTCCCATTCCTCTCTATTTCAAGGAATGTCTGCAACCCCCCTCTCCTCACGCCAGGAACTCTGTATATGCCCTTTCCCCCTCCTCCCATGCAAAGGGGTCTGTGCACCCCCATTTACTTCTTCTCCCCTTGCCAAGGGTTCTGTGTGTTTCCATTCCACTCTCGGCCACATGCCAAGGACTCTGTGTGTCCTCATGTCATCCTCCCCTATACCATTGTCCCCTGTTTCAATCTCCCCTCCAATGTCAGCGGCTCACTATGCCCTCTTTTCCCCCTTTTCCCACTAAGCATTACATTTACCTCTTCCTCTCCTGTTTTCCCCTTCCCCGTATCTGGACCTCTTTTCCCACTCCACTATAGGTTCTGTGTGCCCCTCCTTCCTTCTCCATTCTGCCTTTCCATTTCTGCCTCACCCTCTCCCATTCTTACTTTTCTTTGGGGTCTGGGAGATAAGTCATTCAGGGTTGCAATATTTTGAACTCTATTGGGAGGATGGGCAGATCTGAGATGGAGGTTATTGTTATTCTAAGAGGTATTAGTGGCTGTCATCGAAGAACTATTGACACCCTGAATGACTGGGTCTATAGGTCAAAGAATTACAGACCTAGTTTAAGCTGCTGGATCTGCTAGCTAGATGCAAGGGCTCCCTGTGTCCCCCATTTTCCCTTTCTGGTTTTCTGAATTTCACCAATGGGCTTCTTCCCATTGATGCCCAAAACATTCCCTGAATCTTTTGAATTAATTGGATGTAGCATTCAAAAGTTATCCTGTTACAGAAAGACAAATAGAGAAATGTCATCAAGTTGAGTGGCTCAACCAAGCTAAGCCAAAAATAGTGCACAAAACAAAAATACAACTGATATAAATCATTTCAGGTCATGACATAATAAAAGGTGACAGATCAATAGATTACTAACAAGGGTTCTTTTTCTAGACTCATGATGATGTGCTTGATGTCACACCAAAAATCATTATGTGGATAGATTCTTCGTAATTATTTTTAAATTAGCTTTTACCTTTGTTTAGTTAGTTAAACTAGTAAATTTATCTTCAGATTTATCCATTTTTCAGACCTTCAGTGGTTATGCTGGGTATTTATTACTTCTATCTGTGGCAATAATACATTGGGTTTGCTTGATCCATTTAGGCACAGCCCACAATAAGTCCCAGAGGGAGTACCAGCAGGCATTGACAGTACTACACTACCACTGCTACATTCCATTATGAATGTAGCTATCTACTGGCTACGTAGTCTGTCAGTTCTGCTGGCTGATGTTTAGGAGTTGGACCACACCCAGGGCTGGCTCTGGCATTTTTGCCGCCCCAGGCAAAAAAGTCTCCTGCTGTTCCCCGCTCCCCGGCAGGGAGTGTGGCAGGGGAGGGTGCCGAGCCCGGCCAGGGCCCGCTCTCCCCGACCGGCAGGAGCGCCGGGGGAGGGCGGCGAGCCTGGCCGCGGCCCCACTCTCCCTGGCCAGCCGGAGCGCCGGGAGGAGAGCGGAGAGCCCGGCCATGGCCCCGCTCTCCCCGATTGGCCGGAACGCCGGGAGGAGGGCGGAGAGCCCGGCCGCGGCCCCGCTCTCCCCAGCTGGCCGGAGCATCAGGGGTGGGTGGCGAGCCCAGTTGCGGCCCCGCTCTCGGGCAGAAGTGCCACCCCCCTCCAGGTGCCGCCCCAAGCATATGCTTGGTAGACTGGTGCCTGGAGCCGGCCCTGGCCACACCCTTCCTATTCCCATGTTGCTCCATAGTGGGAGGGAACAGCACTTCCTCTTTGCATATTACAGTGACTGCAGATCTGTCAGAACCTGATCTGGGCACCATCAAATGTTCAGTTCTTTCTACATACCCTACCCCTGTACATCTGTATAAGGGACAGGCAGAATATAGCCCTGAGTGTTTCTGGCTGTCCTTTTGATTTCAGGTACCATCTTTCCCTGGTGTCAGGCTACTGACATTCCCTTGAAGTGGGTTGTCTGTCTGTCTGCCTCCAATGATTTGTTTTTTCCTTCTCTGTCACTCCACATTTTCTTTGGCTGTTTCAGCTACTGCTTGTTTGCATTTCTTCCACATTGATGCATTCTGCCTGACATGGCTCTCAGCTTGTTGCTTCAATTAACTTTTCAATGGACCCCCTGGCAACTTGCATTGTTTCCTGCTGTTTCTTCCTATCTTCCTGCTGCTTTTTATCACTTTGCTTGGCTTTTTGGTGATCGCTAGTCAGCTGCCTGGCCTATGGTTTGGAGCACTAGTGATTCCCTGTTGATTTTATCACTCATTCCCTACAGATCTTTTGTTAAACTTTTATTTCATTCTCTTCCCAATTCTGTCATCAGGTTTCTGGCTGTGTGCACCATAACCCAAATCCAAGAGGGTACCTTTGCCAGTAATTTTCAATTTATCAAATAGATATTTAATTTATTTCACATTTGGTTTCAGACATAAAAGCAAACAAGACACAACAAAATTGACCCTGATATGAAGCCAAGGTCTCATATTTGAAAAATATTATGTATGATTGTATTTATTTTTTTACTTGTTTTTTTCTTTTCTTGCTGTGATTGTTAGTATTACATTGCTGCTCTGTTTCCCTGATGACTTGTTTAGCAGCTACCCCTGCTTGCAGACTTCACTTGATCCATTGAAGATGGTTATTTTAAAAATGATGGTATCCTTTACCATCATATTATAGGGAAAGCTGTGGGACTTCTGTGTCTGTCTATTAATTTTTGTGGTACTCTGTCTTGATTGAACCAGTAATTCCCAAGAGATGCTACAGATGTATTAAATCTGATATATGTGTGTATGTATGGAATGTATGGATACATCTTGCTGTCTATTTTGATTATAAGTGGGTCTGGAAGCACTGCCTGTTATTAAGTTTGCTCGACACTTCCTATTATAGAATCATAGAAATGTAGGGCTGGAAGAGCTCTAAGAAGTTATCATGTTCAGGCCCCAGGGCTGAGGCAGGACAAACCTAGACTATCCATGACAGGAGTTTGTCCAACCTGTTCTTAAAAACCTCCAATAATAGGGATTCCACCACCTCTGGTGGAAGCCTGTTAAAGATCTTAACTACCCTTATAGTTAGAAAGCTTTTCCTAATATCTAACCTAAATCTCCCTTGCTGCAGTCATTATGTCTTATCTTATCTTGTGGACCTGGAGAACAACTGATCAACATCTTCTTTATAACAGGCCTTAACATATTTGAAGACTGTTATCAGGTTCTTTTCTCCAAAATAAACATGCCCAGGTTTAACTTTTCCTCGTAGGTCAGGTTTTTAAACCTTTTATCATGTTTGTTGCTCTCTTCTGGAATCTCTCTAATTTGTCCACATCTTTCCTAATGAGTGGCACAGTACTCAAGTTGAGGCTCACCAGTCACAAGTAGAGTTGGACATTCCTTACATAGGACACTCCTATTAAAACACCCAGGATGATTTTAGCCTTTTTTGCAACTGCATCACATCATTGATTTATATTCGTTTTGTGATCTACTGTAACCCCCAGATCCTTTTCTGCATCCTTTCTGCAGTACTACGTCCTACCCAGTTATTCCCCATTTTGCAGCTGTAAAGTTGATTTTTCCTTCCTAAGTAAAGTACTCTGCACTTGTCTTTATTGAATTTCCATCCAGTTCTCTGATCTTTTATCTGTATTCTGTCTGTTTCACAGGAAGACATTTCATAGTCAGATTTCATACTCTGACCATCTAAGAAAATCATAGTCACATAACTTCATGGTACATGTCATGCTTGGGAACTGGTAATAAAAGTATGGAACAGAGTTAAATAAAATAAGTGGAGTTTAATAAGAGATTTACCAGATTGCACATAGAGGCGAAAATCTTTGAATTTTCATAGTAACCATATTCATTACTCCCCAGCAAGGTATCTTAAGTTCCAACAAAACATGAAGCTGGAAGCTAAGACATACCTCATCAAATGAAACTGCTATTTGCCTGCTTTATCCTGCTTGGACCGGGGTTTCAAAAAGCTTTGGGGATTTGGTTTCCAAATTCAGCTTTCCGTGTGTTTCTCATACCACATTCATTCAAAAGGCCATAATGAAGAGATTTTAATCTTTAAAACTGTAGATGTTCCCCATTTTCTATAAAGTTAATGCAGATCAAATCTACAGCATCTTTTGTCATTTCTTTAGTGCACTTCTTCCAGTTAATTTCCTGAACTATCATAGTTTAGATTATCCTATGTCACTACTTCACATTATAGATCATCTTATTCTGCATTAGAATGATTTTATAACCGTCTTTTAAGATCATAAGTGTTACCTTAACTTTTTTTCTAAAGTAAAAAGGAATTCATTGTTGTGAATGGCTACCTACCTTTCCTAAATTGTGACTACAAGGAAATATAGAAAAATATTAATACTAGATGATGCAGTGGCTTTTCACATCTGGACATAAAAAATTAAAGTTTGCTGGTTTCACTCTAATCCTTTCTGGATGTTTGTGCTGATTACAAAACCACAAAATAGTTTAGTGTAATTGGCACACTGCTGAAAAAAGGCCAAGAGCCTGAAAAAGTTTTGCCATGTATAGTAAGGTTCATTAACAGAGGCCTTGTATTTGAGATCATTGCATACTTTTGAATAGGCATGCAAATTCCCTAGTTTTTAGATTATTCAGTTTTCTCTTATATTAATTATGGAGTCTTTTGGTATTTACAACAGGGGGCTTATTTTTATCTCAGATTGATGTATCTCAGGAGGACCTCCAGTTGAATCATTGGAGTTTGACTGGTGTAGACCACTTTGAGATGTTCACAAGAGAACCACAGTATAATACAAATTATTATTATTATTTTATTATTATTATTACTATTTTGCATACCTAAAACAAATGATATTAGCTTAGTTAATGTAAAACTGCTGTATATTGGTGAGCCGGTAAGATATTGTTGTAGCTGTGAACTAAATGAAGTAAGTAATGCATACCAGCATTGGATCCTGAGAGCATTGAATCAGAGGAAGAAAAAATATTTGAGGACAGCATCTTCCATAAATTCTGAAGTAGTTTGAAAACTCTGTGAACTGGGAAGCTTCATCTCATTATCATCTTGTGTTGCATTCTACCCCTTACATTGCTTCTATACCATATGTACACCATGCATAAAGGTGTTTCTTCTTCCCGGGTGTGTATGGGACTTCTATTAACAGAAGTTATGCACATCAGAGGATAAATATGCCTGTACACTAGAGGTGACATAAACTACTCCTTTGTTAACCATGCTTTAAATCTATAGAATACTTTGCCTAGTAATTAAGGCTGGTGATTTCTTTTTGTCCATTACAGCACTATTTTGGAAAACTGATGGAAAAGTTTTAAATTATTTTTCACAAAAAGCTTTTGCTTTCTGTGGAAAATATTGAGATTTATATTGTAACCTTTTTGCTAAAAACTGAATTTTTTTGACTGAATACGGAAAAGCTTTGGTTTTGTTTGTTTGTTTGTTTGACAAAAAGTCTCAATTTTTCAAAGGGGGAAAAAAGTTCCAACCACCTGTAATAATGATATAAAATCTCTCATTGTGTTAACTACATTTAGAAGTAGGCTAACGATATACTTATTCTCTCCAATTTTCATTCCCTTTAACTGAGGTTTCAAAATGGTGCCTTCTGATATTTTTACTGAACATATATGGACCACATCTTCTTTTTTATGAAGAAATTTAACAGAAAATAAAATTGTTTGGAGAAAAATTATGTTTTAGCAACCACGAAAGTCATGTACAAATGGCAATGAATTGGTAGCCATGTGACAGAGCGTGTATATTTTGCCAAAGAAAGTTAGCAACCCACTTCATTTGTAACCTGCACTCTGCCTGCAGTTTTAGAAGTGGATCTCCCTAGAAAAGATATTGCATATCAATTGCTCTGAACCCTATGGTGAGCTTTTAGATATTCAGAAATGGATACAAGGAAGAGACCACCAAATTCATTCTCACTTTTAACTTAGGCCAAGAAACCATCCTATTATAGATTGCCATTGATGTGGGCTAGTGCACTTATCCACTATACCATCAAACGGCTGTCTCCTCACAACATACACTCATTCCAAAGAAAATGATAAGTTACAAATATAATTAAAAATATCCAGTGGTTTACAAAAATGCATGTAGTATAGGCAAGCATGTGGAGAATAGTAGACAGTTTGTACAACTTTAGTCATACTTTGATAGAATTCTTCTGTTTATTTTGAGACATATTGAAGCTTTCTCTGACATGTTAACCCCGAAAACCAAATTAGGTGCTGTTTTTCAAACATCTGTGATATCAAAATGGTAAACAAAAGCCTGTCCTTATTACCTACACATTTAATATCCTTGCTGAAGAAGTGAAATCTCATGGGATTCATATTTCTCAAACTATTCTCCCCAAGAAGATAGCTCCAAAGACTTTTAAACTCTCATCTGTCAATATAATACACTGTAAATGTGTTAAAAAAGCATAAGAGTGCCACACTGTTATTGCTGAGACATCAGTGTTTTTCATGCTTGTATTAAGGACTTGTTAAGATGCAGAATGTTTCGCCCACTAAATGTGTGTCTGAGACTAGAGTGTCAACTGAGCTTTTAACAGACAGTGGGCAATATTTTTAGAGTATCAATCTTGTCGATTAGCTTTGGAGCTATAATAGTATTGAGATAAATTCTCTGAAGTGTGTTGAAATTTTTTCCATTGTCTTAACTTGAAGTAAGAATAAATTCTTTAGTGAGTATCTGTGATAAATGTCAGGAATGAGACTGAAGAGAAGGGGTAGACCCCTTTCCATGTTCATGATGTGAATCCCTTGGATGGAATTATGATGGCTACAATTTGGGCTCAAGGGTCTGAGTAAAAGTGAATGGAAAGGTATAAAATAGAAACATAACATAGGTTGCTTGAAGGCTGCACAGATACTCTGAAGTTTGTGCAGTAAAAAAGCAATTCTGTGGGGGTTCACAAAATGGGAATGGGTCATTTTGTGAGATACTCTATTATGTGTCTGGATTTTCTTTTTTGAACATATTATCACTCAATCTATATCTCTGTCCATCTCTGTCAACTCAAATCATATCTTTACTTCATTGGATAATATTTTAGGAAATAAAATAGGGGAAAAAACCCACTTTGGATTCCAATATTTCCCTCCTCAACTGCAACCCTCCATGATCAGTCCCTTCTACTCCCATTCCTCACTCCCCCCACCTCTCCCGCACACATTTTTTCTTCAGGTTTTCCTCCGTCTCTCTGAGGTAGTTATCAGTTTGGTCTTGCAAGTGTTCACATGCATATAAATCTCCAATTTATATTTGAGGAAAGAAAGATAATTTTGTTCCTTGTGTTTCATCATTTGCATCCAACATTTGCAAAAATATTCCAGGCTGGCTTGATTATGATTTTTTTTTTTTTTTTTTTTTTTACTTTCTATAACTCTTCTTCATTTATTAAGGGAAGGCAGTTCAAAGGAAGGTAGACCAGAATGGGAGTCAGGAACCTGAATGTTATTTCAGGCTCTGCCATGGGTTCTCTGTGTGAATTTATTTCAAAATTTTCAAACATGAAACATGCCTAAAATTAGGCATCTAAAAAGTGGCCTGATATTTCAGAAATGCTGAGCAGCCTCTGCTCCAACTGACTTCAATCTTTCTGTGCCTCATTTTCCTATCTGTAACATGAAGATAATGGCTACCACCTTTGTGACTGACTGACTTCCGTGGATGAAATGATAAATATTATTAACATTATGCACTTATAAGTATTTAAGTTAATGATATGTGATTTATACAGATTTATCCGATATGAGATCTGTGGGTGTACATCTAGGGAAAAATAGACACCACAGAACTCTTTTGTGTGATATCAGTACATCTGTGATGAGGGAACCTCACATTGCAGTAGCAACTGCTACTGTCCTAGATATCTTGACCGTTGTGAGTGATGAAAAATGTCAACTATTTTTTTTTTATTCTGTAGACACAAATAGAGATTTTTTTTAATATACATGACAAAATAATGTATTAATGCAGGTAAAATATGAAAAGATAAAGTATTTTGTTGATTTATTTTGAGGAGGTTTTGGAAATTCTGATCAGGCTTTGGCTATGAATGCCAGGAGTGGGTTTGCCTTGTGGCTGTTTAATTATACTGCCAACTAATCCAGTTACTGTGCAGAAGAAGGAAGAACCTGTTAAGCTAGATTGCTCTATCTAAAGTGATTCACTTACTTTTATTGCTTGTGTTGGGCCTGATGCTGCTCCCATTGAAATCAAAGACAAAACTCCAATTGACTTCACTGGGGCAGGGACAAGTCCATAATGAGTACACACATTAGTAATATGGTCCTGAATCTGCTCCTGATTTGTGCCATAACTGAACTCCTGCATAAAGCTATCTAAGGTAACTTTTTTTTCATTGTCTTGGTAGTTCAAACTTCAACAAGAGAACAAGAGAATTGTTAACTATCACATTTTAACAAAAACATGTTTTAAAGTGGTACTGTTAAAGCTTGCCAGAAGCAAGGCATCTTGGGCAACAAGACCCTTGCTAGTCCTATAACAGTTAATTGAAATCCAATTAAAAAATGTCCACCTAGGCTTCAAAAGTCCACAACATGTTTTAACTGAAACTGCTGTCATATTGTTAGGCCCTGACCTGGACGTAGGTGTTCTGTGTTAGGACCATGGAGTTCTTTTCCTGTTTCAGCATCACCCAGAATTCCCTATTAGAAGAAGAAGAAGACAAGCCTTCTTATCTCGCCTGGTAGGACTCAAATGACTACTATCTTCTATTGGCCTTTCTAGCCACTGAAGGACCAAGTCTTATTGGTTCTACTGGTCCCAGAGACTGAGGTATGTCTTTAGGCAGTGCTTGGAGATCTAAACTTACTGCTCCTCTTTCCCAGGTGATACTTTTCCTTTTGATGGGTGTGTCAGGGTGGCAACACATCCAGGACTGGGCAGAGAAGGCTATGTGCATGCTGTCACAGGTAGCCATAGCATTGATGGATGGATATCCATGACAGTGAATAATGAATTGGAAGCTCTCTGAATATATTGTTCACAGCTCTGTTAGATGAAATGTTTCCCTCTTATGTTCTTTTCTTACTTTCATCCCTCTCTGGGACCATTACACCTTCTCCCCCTGCAACCCAAGTTCATTCTTTCTTTTCTTTAGTAAGTTAGACTGTTGATGGAAGGGTCAAGCTTTCAAGCTTCACAGTAGTTGGTCCAATAAAAGATATTGCCTCACCTACCTTGATTTTCTCTTTTACTGGGACCAACACAGCAACACCACCACTGCAAGTAATATCTCTAATGAACAGTGAAAGAGAATCTCCTGAAGTCCATGAAATTTCAGTGGAATAGATGACCCAATTTCAGCAGAGAGAATAATTGTTGGGCCTCAATCAGAATTCCTAAATGTAGAAGAGCCTAGCAAAGAAGGAGAGGGTTGTTTTTTTGTTTTGTTTTGTTTTTTTAAAGTTGTGAGGAAGGCGTTATTAAGCGAATGGTCTTTTGAAACTGAACCATAATGACCTTCATCTGAGCAGCAACATAGACCTTCCCACCCTTTGTGTATCCTTGTAATATATCACAAGTGTCTTTCCTATTAACATCTGCCTATAGAGCCAATGGTCTAGATTCTGCTTTGGTAAAACTGTTGCAAGTTTGAAATAATTCCAATTAAGTCAGTGAAATTATTCCTGATTTACACCACTGTAAGAGCAAAATTTGCCCCACTTATTTTATCTACTAACTAGCCCAGGCTCAAGATAAATTAGGGAAAACTGAGGACAGAGAAAATTGCTGATTTTGTTAATATCAGTTGTGTACTTCTAAAGATATGTGGCCTGACTCTTCTCTCGGTTACACCAATTTTATTGATGTATCTCCATTGGCTGGTGTAGCTAATCTGATTATCACTGGAGTAAATGAGAGGAGAATCCGGTACATCGTTCCTGATACGTTTTAGTGTTTTTATGCACATAATTATACACATACCTAGGTTGAAATACTTGTTTTATCCAAGAGGTAACTTTTGCCTTGGGGGCAGGAGGTGGAATACTGTGAAATTTTTAAATGTAATGCAAGACATTACAAAACAGGTTATGGCTGGACATGAAGAGAAATATCGTATCCAATTAGAAAACTTGAAGGTTAAGGGACACCATATTATTTCTTATGTTCTTAAAGGAAAATTACTGTAGTTTTGCCACTGTACAGATATATGACTATCACAAAAAGTTGTGAGCCAGACACTTGGATGGTATAAATCTGTGTAGATAAGGCTCTAGCCTTGTATTTGTATTGTGTTGTTTTTATTTATTTATTTTTCTTTGTGGAGGCAGGATTTTTGTATTATATCAAAAATTGTGGCTTTTTTATCTTGTGAAGACTTGCTAGAGTATTTATGGGATAATTGAATAATAGATGAACTATGTAGATCTGTATATGAAATACACTTTGTGTTAGTATCTAATTCATATTGTTAAGATTTACTCTTTTTAATCTGGTCTGTAGTCAAAATATTTTTGTCATTGGACTAAAAAGGTACATTTTAAGGTTTGATATATGGATTTGATTGAAAATGAGTAGACAAATATACACATTAATAAATTATGGGGATCCTGTAATTATATTTAGATGGCAGAAATGCTTCTGTCTGGGGGTGGAATGAAAATCCACCTTGGTTGTATCATAGCCAGTCTAATCTCTTTGGTAATAAAATTTCAAATACATTAAAACACATCAGGGTGATTTTTATCATAATGGTATTTTTTCCTCTATGTACAGCTATATATATTAACCTGACTTTATCAGATCCATTAGTCTGAATAGTAATATGAATCAGCAATTTTTATCAGAAGTCGGTCTGAGAATTATATCTTGCCAGTATTCATCATATCGCTTATTAGTTCAATTATGATGTCATCCCTTAGAGTCACAAATCTCCTTTGAATTCATTTTCCTTCTTATGTGAGTAGTTCAATACATTATCTTGGATCATGTGTACCACAGTATGTTGCATTTATCACTCAATACAAAATTGCATTGCGTGCAAAATTATAATAATAAAAAGACAACTCAGTGGATCTTTTGTGATACTATGTACACACTGGCAAACTGGATATAAATACCAGGGAGCTAATGCACTGAACATCATCTAAACATTTAAATGAAGATTATATATTTGTTTATGTTTGAGGAGGTACTAAATAGACTCCTAATTCAGTAATGAGTACTGTATGCAGTACATTTTTTTTTCTCATGGCACTGTTTTCTATCCAGTAACTTCATCTCCTGCTATCTGGTAAATATTTAACAACAAAGTGGGAAATTAACATTACAAGTTACAAACATTATGAAAATGGATTGGGTCCAATTCATACATGTTTTGCATACTATTTTGTGCACAATCCAACCTTTTTTATGCATTCTCACTGAGCTGCATGACAATATATGCAATTTCTGGACCATCAGCTGTGCGTCGAATAATTAACTAGAGCAGAAAAAAAAGATGCATTTCTGATGCTCAATAACAATTTTACATTCAATACTTTAAAAAGAGGACATACTTTGATAATAATGATGCAGAAGAAAAGATGTTCTCATACACTTTTAACACCTTTGGTTGGCTGTTGAATTCCACTCTTCTCAATGGTATATATCACAG
The DNA here is from genome assembly GCF_013100865.1 of Trachemys scripta elegans. Lineage (NCBI taxonomy): Eukaryota > Metazoa > Chordata > Testudines > Emydidae > Trachemys > Trachemys scripta. Next base: position 75,740,311 of record NC_048302.1, read on the forward strand.
ATATGCACCGAACACTTCAGTCAGAAATATTGATTGTGCTTTTATTTTCCTCCACAGTTATTTCAGACAAATAGCAGTAAATTATAATGTCATGAATTCCTAATGAAAAATCTTAAATGGTTGGCTTTGAAAAATTCATAATGAATAATTTATTTGGCATCTTTTCTGTTTCTGGAATGATCACAATAAGATCATGATTTTCGTGCATAGATTTTTAAAATTAGTATTTGGCAGGGTAGTTTTCTGAAAATTTCATTTACTCAGCTTGTTATTTGAAATTCATGTTGTGTTGCTTAGGTAAGTTTGGGCATATGGCATTCTTTCTGTCCTATGACTGGATGAATGTAATAGTTATCAGGTTTTTGGTTGTGGGCTAACGAAGGTCAATCACATAGATATTTGTGGAAAGTAATCACAAAAGCTATTATACTGTGGAGAGAGGAAGGGTCAGGTGATGACTGGGGCCCTTAGATGGGGCCCACACCAGCAGATATAAGTACCTGTCACCACCCTCTCTCAACTCACTGGGTGTTGCAAGTGCCATTTAGTTGAGGGTGAGTCCCTCGATTGGGAAATGCCAAGTACAGTTCTGCTGCCCTGGATTCACACAACAAGGATAATAACCCTTTATTAATCCTGCCCCAATAACAAGGAGACTGGGGATCCCACATCAGCCAAAAGTGACCATTTGGGCAAGCAATCCCATCATGCTGAGCACCTAGGCAGAGTGGGTGTGCCCATGCAAATGAGATCAGCTCCTGAAGTCCTCTTCTACAGCTCATCACTAGATGTTAGGGGAGAGCTCATTGAGACTCTGCTTACACTTGCAATATTGCAGCCTGGGCTTTCCGGTTTCTTTTTCCTATTGTCCTTACTTATTTGAAATGCACTAGCACCTAAAATTGCTCAGTCAAGGATCAGGACCCCAATGTGCTCACCCACTGTACACAGAGGGAATAAAAGAAATTCCAGCCGCAAAGTGTTTACAATCTCAGAAAATTCATTTCTTAGAGTCCTTGTTCTCAGTGGGCCCTCTTTCCGGCAGGTTTTTTTTTTTTCCTTCCCCTTTCCTATTTTTCAGCCTACCAACAGTAAGAGCACTATAGAACACAACTTCAGCTGAACCTGACTCAGCACTTCCTTAATGCTACCACTGTTTGAAGCAGGGCCAAGTGTTTTAGCCTCATCCATCTCTTATGCAGTTCGGGTCTGGAGGACTTCACTTCAACTCCTGCAATAGAGAAGTTTGTATTTGGGTGGTGGGGGAGAAAAACTAAGTGTTTCAGTTCCTTGCTGTTCCCCCCGCCTTCCCTTCTTTGACAGAAGTTTGTTACTTTTTGTTGTTTCCTATCAGTGCTGTGATGGTGGAACACTGGGCACTCAACAGAAGAGAAGCAAAATTAGTCATTTCATTTTCTCTAAATGCGTAGCTGCTGCCCTTTTTAAATTCACGCTGGGTTTACTTAAGAGTTTTCTGAACTTCAATAGCTCGAATGGATTTGGTGATGACTTTTCATATTTGTTATGATGGGTTCTGGAGCATGAGTGAGAGAAATCAATTTAGCAAGGCATTTCAGATGTTTGATTTGTATATTTCTGTCTGGACAAGTTTTCAGTAAAGCTTTTTTCAAACACAGTTCTTAGTTTTCTATGTTTTTTCACCTGTGGCTGTATGTATGCAGGTGCATGTTTTTAAAATAGATTAGCCTCTACTGTCTTTCTGTCAGGCTCACAGTAGGTAGTTAGAGATGCAAGTAGTCAGATCTCAATCTACAATTCATTTTGTGCCTACAAATTTATCCCTTAAACTCCAAAGGGCCTAGCAAACTCAAAGTTGTGTCCTTGGAAGCTCCTGATTCACAGGAAAACTTAACTTCCCTTTGTATTATGCATTTGAGTTTAAAGTCATTCAGCAAGCGAAGACATGTAAAAGTTCTGTAGAATGGAAAATGGTAACCTTGACTAAGGTGAGAAATGGCATTTTTGTGCAGGAAACTCAAAAGGAGCCATTTGGCCATTACTGTTATCTCTCAAACTGAAGTGATGGAGTTCTCCAAGCAGAACTCAGATCCATAGGATCTGCAGTATGTGGCAAGAAGTGAGTGGTAGAAGGGTCTTTCTTCCTCCCAGGAAAGTCTATCCTGCTCTCCTAAAGGCCAGGGTGCACAGGGGAATTAATCCAGCCCTAGAGGTGTGGGAACAGCTATAAATCCTGTGAGATGGGAAGATGAATGAACCTCTTCCCACAGTAAGAACATGGGAGGCAAGGAAGTTAATTTACATGTGGCATTCTGTTCTCTTCTATTCAGGTTCTCATGCTGCACCTTTAATATTGTATCTGAGCAGCTTCCCCCCACTAAGAACTGACCAGCATTTATGTCATTGTGTAGCAGGTCACATCTAATTTAGATAGGTTTCTCTATTATATCTGTGGCCTTCTGCGACTGTGTGGGGTAGCAGAATACAAATGTTGGGCCCTATTATCATTAGACTTAAATAGTAGTAAGCGGCACTTTGGCATTAAATTATTAAAAAGTGGAGTTTTATTATATGTCTATAGTTTAGTGTAATTTTGGTCACTTTGTTGGTTTTGTCACTTTTGTAGCTTTTCAGGACAATTATATATATATATTTTCACACATATCTGATACTCGTTTTTTTGTTGCATGCAGAATGACTGCAGTTGAAGCTATTGTTCATCAATAAGGCAGGCCCATGTGAAATGCAGAGATTAGCAAAAATAATTTTGCCTGGAAAAAGAACCTTGGAAAATAGAATAGATTGAATTTTCTTTTTTTTCCCTTCCAACTTGCTATACAGTCTTATTGCTGTGATGCTGTCAGATGTCACAGTTCTGCAAGATTGTTACTTGGATAAGAAGTATTTCAGGAACAGCGAGGTTCTGCAAGGAGTGATGTTTATGATTCAGGACCTGATTCAGCAAAGCACTAGAGTCAATGGAATATAAGCATCTGTTTAAAGTTCTTTGCAGAGTTGGGGCCTCAGTAGGTGGCACTCTTCCCTCAGAATTACTGAACATCATGGTGTGAGGAGGCACCATACTGCTGAACATATTTTCATTCAGTGAGACAAATTCAAGTTCCTGGGGCAGAAACTGAGCAGTTGTAGCCCCATTTATGTCACTAGAGCTATGACAATACATACCAGCTGAAGTTCTGCCCTCTGTGTCTGTTGGAAACCCCATGACACTTTTTTTTTTTCTTTTTTTGAGTAGGAGATTTAATTTTGGATCCTGGCCAAATTCCACTTAGGTATAGACATTCTGCCACCCTAAGCAACTCCACTACATTTGAAATTGGATATAATATTCTTCTTCAATTCTTGTCCTAAAGTCTTTTTAATAATAGCACACTCTGTTAACAAGTTTTTCATCAAGGTGAAGCATTTCCATTGCTATTGAATTAGCTTCCTGTATATCTCTTACTCAGTGTCTTGTGAGTAGACCTGGTAGAGAAATGGTAAACAGTTTTACAAAAACTTTGTCCCCTTTTTTATCAGAAAATTTATAAATTTGAAAAATTTCAAGCAGCTCTAGTTGTGAGGATTTTCTTATTTTATTGGCAGTATTTTTTTGGAAGCATTGTTTCTGTTTTTATTTGTTTAAATTTTCACAGTTACAGTAATTTGTGGCAGATCAGACAATAATGTAATGACAGTAGATTTTGAGATTGAATAAGTTAAAGCTGTCAATATCACATGTCAAAATATACATAGTAAATATCCTTAAATTACACTCTAAGATTTCAAGCAGCATTTTTCTTACTTTGGTATCTGTAAATTTTGATAATTGTCAATGGGCATTTTTGTTGTTGGTGTGTGTACAGTGAAATTGATGTTTACTGACATTTATTGATAAAAGTCTAATCCTTCCAAGCCTACTTATTTTATGTTTTTAAAGGTCTATGACATACTGAAATGAAAGGGGCTATGGAAGTATTGAATAGATATATCACGGAAATATCTTATTTATTTATGTGTTGGTGTTTTTTACTTGACCTGTTTCTCATCCAGTGAAGGCAACTACCTTATAGGATTAATTGTGAGGATTAATTAGTTAACATTTACACAGAGCTATAAAGATGCAAGTATTATTAATAGTTGGTGAGTTGCTTCTAGGTATTTTTAGAAAATATTTTGAGTGATACTCAACTGATAAAATGTTACCTTGTGTGAACATAGAGTTTTCCAAAAAGGCTTGTTTAAAAGTTTTTTCACAACAAAACTTATAATTAGGGTCTCTTAGTTTCTCTCTCTCTCTCTCTCTGTGGGTGTGTGTAAAATATACAGTTATATTTAAAATGTTTGTTTTTGAAAGGTTAGTATTTATATGGCACTTTTCTTCTCTTTTTATAGTTCTTAATAAAATAAAATGAGATTGTGATATCATCCATGCATAACCACTAGTTGTGCTTTAGATTAAAGTATAATAGAAAATTAGTGGTTTATTTCATCCAAGATATTTCCATCATTTTATTTAACAATTATGAAATAACATAAAATGTATTTTGGGAGTTGACTGCCTTATTTCCTCTTTTATGCATAATTTATCATCGAAAACTCTGCATATACATATAAACCTGTCGTAAGAAGCAGCTTAAAATATCTTTATTTTAGCTAGCATAACATGGATCAAAATAGAAGCATTTAGTGCATTGACTTAATATTAAAATGTCTCTGGACTGCTTTCCAAGTCAGTAATTGCAACCTCTCTGTAAAGTATATGGCATTGTATTGATCCAGGGCCCATCAGTCACATCTAGTCAACCATTTGAATCTATTGACGGTGACATTGAAATCTGCAGCAGGTAGCAAGCATTAGAAAACTTGTGGTTTCCTTCTGGTTTCACACTTTTTGTTTAGTAATTTGATCATGTACATTTCTGCAGTCTTTTGGGATAGTAAAGAGCATTTCCATTTAAAAGTGGTTTGTGAAACATCCATGTTTATTTAACAAGATAGCTCTATTAAGGTATTGTTAAATTAGTTTAACATATACACTGGAGATGACAACTTTGCACTTCTGTTTAACATTTTTAATGTAACACTACCACTGAAAAAGTACAAGTAGTAATGCATATTTTAAGAAGCACATATACAATTTGTGATTGAAATTATTTGGAATAAGCAAACTATCGAAGATAATTGTGTTGAATCTTTTTCAAAGAACCTTTTGTTTTCTCCAAAAAAAAAAAATATAGCTTTGCCTGACTTACTGAATATTTACATAACATATATTTGTTTAATGTTATCATTCCCATATTAATCCATGAATAAGTACATGATTTAACTTTATGGTAAAACTGAAATACTATATTTCAAGCAACTTTTGGTCAATGTGTTTTTTGTCTCTGAGTACCAGAAAAGACTCCCTATGAATGTATAAACCTCCCTCTACCTTTCCTCCCTGGGTTATTCGGGAGCAGCCAATACTCACCTATGTGCCTGGGCACCTGATGTTGTTGACATTAAAGGAGATCCTGAGTATCCCAGTAGTGATGTTGGATAGGTGGGAATTTTCTATCCATCCCTCTGCCACAGTCCCGGATAGGTTGTGGATGTGGGGGCATCCACAGATAGCTGGTGCATTTATACTTTCCCCTGAGCTCCCTCCTCTTTCATGGCAGAATCTCTCTCTTAAGAGCTGTGATCCCTATGCACAGGTCTTTTCATTCTATTGTTAGTGAATACTTCATTTGCTAGGCATGTATTTTAATATATCTGCGTTCATAAATTATAGATCTTACAGTGACCTCTATTAACCATTTGTACAGAAAAATAATATTGCCACATTGAAGTTCTGTTGTCCATGTGTTCATAAAAGGTACCTCTCTGAGATCTCATGGAAACAAAGTAGTAGTTATAAAATGTGTAATCAATGTGAAATTATTCAAATAATCTACACAGGATCATTCATCTTTTTATTCTTTGTGTTTTCTTTCTGTCAAGTGAGAACACAAGTAATAAGCAATATGCATCCATGCTTATTCAGTAGACATCAGCTTCCAGTCTGGATTCTGCTGTGATAACGAAAAGCAACAGAACAAATACAGTAGTTAGATTACAGGGCAAGGAGTCAGGTCTCCTGCATCCTATTTCGGCATCTCCCCTGTCTTGCTTTGTGACTATGAATAAGTCATAGTCTGCTTGTGCCTTAACCCACCTACAACATGGCTATAATACATATACACCTCTACCTCGATATAACGCTGTCCTCGGGAGCCAAAAAATCTTACCGCGTTGTAGATGAAACCATGTTATATCGAACTTGCTTTGATCCACCGGAGTGCGCAGCCCCGCCCCCACCCCGGAGCACTACTTTACCACGTTATATCAGAATTCATGTTATATCAGGTCGCGTTATATTGGGGTAGAGATGTATATATAAAGAGCTTTGAGCTCCTTGGAGGAAAGGTACTACATAAATGTGAAATGTTATAATTATAATATCTTCATTTTTTGAGAAATGGCACTCTGGATTGCTTAAAGTGCCTTGATATAAGTGACTTTTTAAAAATAAATTGGCCAATTAATTTTACCTAGGGAAAGAACCAAACAATTTATGTCCACTATATTTTGGATATGGTTTAGTCATTAACTGTAAAAGGAGCCTCTCTTCCATTACAACTGTCACTCAGAAAACATAAACCAGTGTCATGAACCAGGAACCAATCAACCTTTATAAATAAACATGTTGTCACCACAAATTGTTGGGGATGCAATTGACCTTCACCAACCTAAGGAGAGAAACTTGAGGTCAAAAGCCTGGGTCCCCTTCCCACAACACATATGGCTGATACTGCTTATCCTATCCTATTCTGTACTTTTTCAAGTTCCCTGGTATTATAATAGCATTTTGATGCTCATTTTAAATTCTTAGTGAAAATGAACAGCTTGCTAAAATGAAGAATTGTTTTCTCTTTTGCTTCAGATTTTGTACTACTGTGGTTTTTCACATTTGTTAGAAAATCAGTCCATTGTATAAAAAGACCTCCTCATCTGTTAATATTATGTTTAATAATAAAATTAGTACCCAAAGGTCTTTTGTGTTTACAGACTTATTTGATAGACTTTTTTCACTGAAGTTATTGAGTATGGTTTTATCTTATAGGGTGGTATTTTCTTATAGTGTATTAATATTTTAATGAAAAGAATTTACTAATTTCTAAACCTGGTTGAAAAATTATAAGCTTCAAATTTTTGACAAATAAACTGTTTGCAAACATTTTAATTAAAATTATTCTTCTTTTCAAACCAGCTTTCATGCAATGATTAATAAAGGTAACAACATTTTTATACTGTGCTCTCTGAAATATATTAAGGGAGAGAAAATATCAGTATCAGAATGATTTCTCATCAACATTTTCCTGTATTCAAGTTTACTAAATGTTCTTAACAACAGAGCAATTCTATGAAATTTCAGAATTTTAACATTTTTCATAAGTGGTTTTACTGTCTGGATGTGATTTGTGCTACCTTTTTGAAATGTGAGCTAGGTTGATGGTTATGATTGGCCATATAATTCACCTGGTATTGGTTCTTCTGTTTATCTTATTGTATGATTTATCCATGCTGTAGGATATGCTATAGGGATTATTTTGGGGGGAGTTCTGTAGCCTGTCTTATTATACAAGAGATCAGACCAGATTATCACTATGGTCCCTTCTGGCCTTACAATCTGTGAACCCGCGGTAGCCTAAAAAGTTAACAGAAGCCATTTTGAGTCATTTTCTCAGAGGGAGAAGTTTCATTTTCTATAGTTTTTCCTAGGCAGTAAGAAAAAGATACTAATAGTAGTAGCACAGAGCAAATCAGTCTGTTCATGACTACAAGAAGGAGGGAAGGTTACTTAACTACCTGCCCAGAAGAAACTTAGGATGTGAGGGAGGCAGTGGTACTGTTGGAAGCCCCCTTGAAGGGATAGTAGCTGATCACTGTTAAAGGGCTCACTGGGGAAAGGCTCTCTGTCAGGTGAAGAAAGGCCACATGTGACTCATTATGTCCCTCCCTATATTATATCCACAACTAAGTACTTTAATGTGAAATTTTGAATTCACAAAATTTTATTCCACAAGTTGATTTCAATTAGGGCATTCAAAAATATGCAGGAAATTTGTATTGCATATAATATAGTTTTGTCCTACTGTAATGACATGAGAGATTCATAAGGGGAAAAAAACCCTTACATAAAGAATGAAACAGAATGTGAGTGAGCTTAAAAAGCCTGTAAAGAGATAAATATCCACTACAGATACAAAGAAACCTTTCTCTAGTTCACAAAACAATATAAGTATCAATACAAAGGCAGCCCAACAGATGTATTTGAACAGCATCATGTAGAAAATCATCCAAATGTAAGGATATCTTCTCAGGTGACAGGTGTTAACAAAGAGATTAATATTCCAAGAAAACTAGAGAGTGAGGAAAGATTTTACCTATATGAGCTTTAATGTAGATTTTGTTAGTTAACACTTTTCACCTATCAGAGTAAAACTAAATTCCAGATAATCACAAAAGCCTTTTTTATGAATAGTAGTACCATGGAATTTGCATCTTTTGCATTCCTTTGAACAGGGCTGCAAAGTTTTAAAAGGATGTTGGGTATTCTCACTGATATCCATTCGTGCTGGCTTCTTTATTCTTGTATATTATGTTGCTCCTCTGCAGTAATCATAGAACAACCCTTTTTCTGTTTTTTCTCAGCATGACAGGTACTCAAAACAACAGCTATAGCATTGCTGTCTTTGACTTTTTATATTTCTGAGAACATTCTTGAGAAACTATGTGAACTTGTAGTGTAAATCTTCACTAAAATTTGTAAAACACCTTGAATAAACATCACACATACAATTCATTTTGGATTTTAGCTACAGTTTGCCTATTACTGTGGTTCACATATAAAATAAGAAGGGGCCTGAGTGAAATCCTGGCCCTTTTTGAAGTCTGTGGCAAAACTCTCATTGATTTCAGTACGGCCAGAGTTCCACCCCAGTTTTCCAGTTCTAAGTCAGATTCAACGGAAATGTCACAAGAATGGCTGCTCCCATAAGAGTCCGATCATTTGACAACGGAATCTATGAGAACAGCACATACCACTTAGGCATCCCTAAGTCCTATCTGAACACTTCCTACTTGCTTTCTCTCTAGGCTACACCCTATAAGCCAGTGAATGCAAAGCCGTCTGAGAGGAATGTTAAAGGCCATGAATTGATGGTTCTGGAGAAGATGTCATTATAAAAGCTAATCAATCTGTGGTATGTTGGAAAGAATAAGGAACTCAAACAACCTTAACTGTCCGGAACTGATGCCAGCACCTAATCTTCCTCTCTTTGTTCTTGTCTTACTTAGGGTCTTACCTTGAAAACTCCTTCTCATGTGATTAATGTTTTGCAGAAGGGGTCCTCTATCTTGTGATTTGTGTTATTTAGTATCAAGTACTATTTCTTAAGGTTTTAAGAAGTTCACAGGTTATAGCTTTGAAAAAGCCAATGTGCTTCCATTTAGTTATTTTCCCTTTGTCATCTCTTTTTCTAAGGCTAGATTCTCTACTTGTGTAACTCCTCTAACTTCAGCGGAACTATACCAGCAGGCAATTTGGCCCTTTATTCAGAAGTTTGTATTTGAAGAACATTATATTTATATAGCTTGCACATAGTTTGGCAAAGTTTGCAGATGATACTAAACTGCTCAAGATAGTTAAGACCAAAGCAGACTCTGAAGAACTTCAAAAAACTAAGTGATTGGGCAACAAAATGGAAAATGAGATTTAATGTGGATAAATGTAAAGTAATGCACATTGGAAAAAATAACCCCAACTATACATACACTGTGATGGGAGCTAATTTAGCTACAACTAATCAGGAAAGAGATCTTGGAGTCATTGTGGATAGTTCTCTGAAGACGTCCATGCAGTGTGCAGCGGCAGTCAAAAAAGCAAACAGGATTTTAGGAATCATTAAAAAAGGGGATAGAGAGTAAGATGGAGAATATCTTATTGCCCTTATATAAATCCATGGTACGCCCACATCTTGAATACTGCGTACAAATGTGGTCTCCTCATCACAAAGAAGACATACTGGCATTAGAAAAGGTTCAGAGAAGGGCAACTAAAATGATTAGGGGTTTGGAGCGGGTCCCATATGAGGAGAGATTAAAGAGGCTAGGACTTTTCAGCTTGGAAAAGAGGAGACTAAGAGGTATGATAGAGGTATATAAAATCATGAGTGGTGTGGAGAAAGTAAATAAGAAAAGTTATTTACTTGTTCCCATAATATAAGAACTATGGGCCACCAAATGAAATTAATGGGCAGCAGGTTTAAAACAAATAAAAGGAAGTTCTTCTTCACACAGCCCACAGTCAACCCATGCAACTCCTTGCCTGAGGAGGTTGTGAAAGTTAGGATTATAACAGGGTTCAAAAGAAAACTAGATAAATTCATGGAGGTTAAGTCCATTAATGCTATTAGCCAGAATGGGTAAGGAATGGTGTCCCTAGCCTCTGTCAGAGGGTGGAGATGGATGGCAGGAGAGAAATCACTTGATCATTACCTGTTAGGTTCACTCCCTCTGGGGCACCTGGCATTGGCCATTATCAGCAGACAAGATATTGGGCTGGATAGACCTTTGGTCTGACCTAGTATGGCCATTCTTATGTTCTTATATGACATTAGATATCAGTGTTTGGTCAACATTCTTTTCATATAACTATTATAATGTCACGATCTGTGCCTAAGATGTTTGTATACATACAATACACATTATTATGTATGTTTATCAAAATTTCCCAGCATCAAATCTCCACCTGCACACATGTGCACACACACAGTATAGATAGCTGCTAGCTTTTACAAGTGAGGCTAGGTCTACACTACCCTTCTGAATCGGCAGGTAGAAATCGATCTCTCAGGGATCGAATTATCGCGTCTCGTCGGGACGCGACAATCGATCCCCGAATCGACGCTCTTACTCCACCAGCGGAGGTGGGAGTAAGCGCCGTCGATGGGGAGCTGCGGAGGTCGATTTTGCCACCGTCCCTACAGCGGGGTAAGTCGGCGCGTAGCTGAATTTGCGTATCTTAAATCGACCCCCCCCGTAGTGAAGACCTGCCCTGAGAAACTGAGATACAGAAAGGTAAAGTGACTTATCCTTGGGTTCACAGTATATCAGCGTTACAGACCAGATTGGAACTCAAAAGTTCCTGTCCCAGGATTGCACTAGTGGATCTTAATGTGTATTTAAAAGATGAATATTAGGAAAAAGGAAAAATTAGGCAAAGAAGAAAAGGAACACTGAAAAAGCTTTTAACTCAATAATACTGCATACTCTTGTGATCTGTCATCTAATGTTCAGTCTCTCTCACCTGTATTATTTTCCTAAGAGCCAAGGACTTTGCAATGTTTATTACAAACAAACAAACAAAAAGAGTACTGGAGAGTCTTTATATAATGTATTTCACTGAATAAGAAAGCTTGACTGTATTATTCTTCAGATCAGACCTATTAACCCAAATACACAGCACAAATATCTCTTGATATAAATATAGACCTTGTATAAATATTTTTCAGCATGTGGGTGCATGCATATCTGACTGTACATGCATGTATATTGACTGCAGGTTGAACTTTGTAGTGGAAAGTTATTGATTTGTGTATTAAGAAAGTGACTGAGATTCATTCAGTAGATAATACAGGTATCTCTGGTCCAAAGATCTACTGAAGTGTCCAGTTTGAATGTTCTTTCCAGTAACCATCTTTGTGGGAAAATTGTTGCTCTGTGACCACAAAAGGAACTTTCAACATAGTTATAAATGGAGAATCATGTACTAGTGGGGGTGGTTCTAATAGAGGCCTTTCAGTCCACCACTCCTTTTTTTGGTCAGTTACCTAGAAGGACATATAAAATCAATGCTGATTTTAGTAAGGCTAAAATTTCAAGCATCAGTAGAGAAGTGATATCACTTTTGGCTATGGCTTTGGTAAGACTGCTACTGTGTTTGCTCCTGGACTTCTAAAATTATGTTTGTGACATTACCCAGGGTACAGTCTGGAGTGTTGAACAACTGTGGCCCCTCAGTACTCCCACTCAGAGTACCTTTTACACTGCTTCACCTTGGGAGCATCCACTCCTGGCCTGCTCAATCAGAGTGTGCAGCATGTAAATTACTCCCAGCTATATTGCTGGAGTGATATAGCTAGTCACTCATCAATTATATTATAAAGCAACACCGGCAAATTTTCAGTCCCAGACTTGTCCCTAGAAATGTGCATATTGTATTGCCCAGTATTCTCCAGGACAATACAAGCTCATAGAAAGTCCATCATTTTATTAATAGAAAATGATATGCACAAATCTTATTATCTCAAATGATGTTTCCCAGTCACTTCAATCCAAACAGACACTGATTTAGATAAACAAGTTTATAAACTACAGAAAGATAGATTTTAACTGATTACAATAGTGAGGCATAAAAGTCAGAATTTGTTACAAAGAAATGAAAGGTAAAATGCAAACTAATACCTAACTTATCATGCTAAGTGAATTCAAGTGCAAAGATTTCTCTGACCACATGCTTTAGCAGCTTACTGCCTGAATGCTTTTCAGACAGGATTCCTTCCTCCAGTTCAAGGCATTTCTATTACTCCAGTTTTCAAGGTCATCCAGATCTTGTATTTTCTGATCCTCCTTGTATTGACAATACCTCCCAACTTTGTGTCATCTGCAAATTTTATTAGCACACTCCCACTTTTTTTGCCAAGATCACTAATAAAAACATTAATTATGAGAGGTCCCAAGAGTGATCCCTGATGAACTGCATACTAACATCCCTCCAGCGTGACAGTTCACCTGTCAGTATGACTCGTTGTAGTCTTCCCTTTAACTAGTTTTTTAGCCACCTTTCAAGTCGCATATTAATCCCTGTCTTGTCTAATTTAACTAATTTACCATGTGGAACTGTATCAAAGGCTTACTGAAATCCAGACAGAATAGATCTACTGCATTTCCTTTGTCTAAAAAAAATGAGTTATCTTCTCAAAGAAGGAGATCAGTTTGGTCTGGCATGATCTACGTTTTGTAAAGCCATGTTGTATTTGATCCCAGTTGCCATTTACTTCTATGTCCTTAACTTCTTTCTCTTTCAAAATTTGTTCCAAGACCTTGCATACAATTGAGGTCAAACTAACAGGACTGTAGTTTCCTGGAGCACTTCCCCCCCACCCCTTTCTTAAAAATAGGCACTATATTAGCAATTCTCCAGTCATAGGGTATGACCCCCACCCCAAGTTTACAGATTAATTAAAAATCCTTGCTATTGGGCTTGCAATTTTATGTGCCAGTTCTTTTAAGTCTCTTGGATGGAGACTATCTGCTTCACCCTCCCCGCCCCGCCCCGCCCACCAGTTTAGTCCCATTAATTTATTTGAGTTTGACTTCCAGTGCGGATGTGGTAATCCCTACTTCCATATCCTCATTTTCATTAGCCACTCTGCTTCTATCCCTAAATTCCTCATTACCCTTCTTAAAAATAGGCAAACTATTTGTGTAGATGTTGGGCCATACCTAGATCAGCTTTCATCTGAACCCTATCCTTAGTGCTTAGTGGACCCACTTCTTTCCTGTTTTTTTTTTTTATTCATACAATTATAAAACCTTTTACTGTTGGTTTTAATCTCCTTTGCAAGGTCAAATTCTGCTTGACTTTTGGCAGTTCTCACATTTCCCCTACACTTTCTGATCTCCAAGAGGTAGCTTTCTTTGCTGAACCCTCCCATCTTCCATTTCTTGTAGACTTTCTGCTTTTTCTTAATCACCTGTTTGAGATGCTTGCTCATCTAACTTGGTCTGCAGCTTTTCCCTATATATTGTTTTTCCTTTTCTTGGGATACAAGCATTAGGTAACTTCTGCAACTTTGACTTAAAGTAATTTCAAGCCTCCACCACATTCAGATCCTTGAGTTCTTCAGTCCAGTCCACTTCCCTAACTAATTCTCTCTCTTTTTTTTTTAATTTGCCCTTTTGAAATCAAGGACACTAATTCCAAATTGATTTTTTTATCCTTCCATTTAGTTTAAATCGAATTAACTCAAACCAAGAGTGTCTCCTACAACCAGCTCATCTATGAGGTCCTCACTACTCACAATGCCAAATCTAAAATGGCATCACCTGTTTTTGGTTCAGTGACCATTTGGTGAAGAAATTTGTCGGTTTATCCCATCCATGAAAATTTTGAGCTCTCCAGTCAGTCTATATCTGGGAAGTTAAGGTTTCACATAATCACACTATTCCCAATAGTATTTATTTCATTTAAAACATCAATGAGGTCTCTATCCATATCCAGATTGGATCCTGGGGGTCTGTCACACTCCCCAAGCAAAAAGCCAGGGGAACTTTTGGTAGTTTTCTTCCCCAAAGTGACTTTGACCCAAACTGATTCTGTTTTATCATTCTATCACTTCTAATTTCTTTACAGTCTACTTCATCATTAATATACAGTGATACTCCACCACCTTTACCTTTATTTCTGTCTTTCCTGAACAGCACATACACTTCAATACCTGTACTCCAGTCATGACTCATATTCCACCATGTCTCTGTTGTCCCTATAATATCTGGTTTCACTTTCTGCACCACTAGTCCTCGTTCCTCCATTTTGTTACACTGGCTCCTTGCATTGGTATGCAAACATCTTAGTTGTTTCTGCTTGGCTTTGCCCAGATTCTTCACCTGAATGCGTACAGTCATTCTATTTCCAGTATCACCTACATGACTGTTATTCACTGGTATTAGCACTACCTTTTCTCTGAATGTCCATTCTCCTACCTACTGCTGTTCCTTTCTCTGTTGCTGTATTCTCTTTCTTGATTTTCCTCCAGGTCAATATTAGAATCAGGTGTGGAGAATACATAAGCATCTGTAGCAGATTGAGCACTCACCGCCACAGCACCTCCTGCTGGTCTTCTGGGAATTAGCTTGATTCCAGCACTCGGAGCGCTTCCTGCTGGCTGGTGTCCCTCCTGCCTCAGGCCCCATGTCCCTCCCGGGCCCTGGTGCCCCTTTCTCTTGGGGTGTTTGCCACAGCAGTACCCCCACACTCTGGGTCTCCCCTCCCAGGGGAACCCCCTCCCTCTAGGCCCACCTTGCCTCAGTGGCTGCTGCCAATCGTCATCTAGCTCCCTTTCTTTGGGGCAAACTGCTGTCTGTAATGGCCACTCATCATTGGCAAGGGGGTTGGAGCAGCTGCCTCTGCCTATCCCTGGGCTGCACTTCTGCAGCCCCAGTACCTTGTTAGGCCTTTATCAAGGCCTCATCCTGGGGAGGTGTCAGGCTGGAGCTCCCTAGCTCCTTTTGCCCTTCCCCAGCACTACTCTGCTTCTGGTACCCTGTGCTCCCAGGCAGCTAAGCCCTTCTCACTCCAGGGCTGGAGTGAGTCTGTCCTCTGCCTTCTAGCCCTGCAGCTCTTTTATAGGGCCCAGCCTGGCCCTGATTGGCTGCCTCACAGCCTTTTCATATTGGCTCTCAGCCCAGCCCTCTCCAAGAGCTGGCTTTTAACCCTTTTAGGGCCGGAGCGGAGGGACCGCTCAGCTACAGCATCACCCAACCATCTCTCCTGAGTTCCTAGTTTAAAGCTCTTTTAATGAGTTGTGCCAACCTCCATCTCAGAAGTTTATTTCCCTTCCTACTCATGTAGAATCCATCCCATAAGAACAGTCCTTCATCCATGAATTCCTCCCAGTGGTGAAATATCCCGAAACCCTCCTTATATCACCACTGCCTCAGCCATCTGTTGATCATTATAATCCTGTCTCGCCTTTGTTCTCCTCCTCTAAGGAAAAGTAGAATTCCATAGAAGACTGAATGAGCCTCCATTCCTAAAAGCATCTTCCCCAGCTTGGCATACTCTCCCTTTCTGTGTTCTAGTGAGAATCTAGCAGTATCATTTGTTCGCACACAAAGGACAATAAGTGGATTCTTTCCTGCTGCCATTAGGATTATCTTCAATGTCAGGTCCGCATTCTGTATCTTAGCTTCCAGCAGACAGCATACCCTATTTCAATTTGTTCTTAGATGTATACATTTACATTGAGCCAAAGAGTGTAGGCCATACTTACAGGATGGGGACTCTGAAAAAGATTTGGGGGTGGGAGTGGATAATCATATGAACATGAACTCTCAGTGTGAGTCTGGGGCCAAAAGAGCTGATGTGATCTTGCAAAAAAGCTGAATGCATAAGCAGAAGAATCTTTAGTAGGAATAGATAGGTTATTTTACCTCTGTATTTGGCGACTGTATTGGTGCGACTGATTCTGGAATACTGTGTCCAGTTCTGATGCCCACAATTCAGAAAGGATGTTGATAAATTAGAGATGGTTCAGAGAAGAGCCATGAGAATGATTGAAGGATTAGAAAACCTGATTACAATGAAGGCTCAAGTAGCTTAATCTATTAAGTTTAACAAGAGAAGGTTAAGGGGTGACTTAATTACAGTCTATAAGTACCTATATAGGGAACAAATATTTAATAATGGGCTCTTCAAATTAGCATAGAAAGATATAACCCGATCCAACAGTTGGAAGTTGAAGTTAGACAAATTCAGACTGGAAATAAAGCATATTTTTTAACAGTGAGGGTAATTAACTATTGAAACACTTTACTGAGGTTCATTGTAGATTCTCTGTCACTGATAATATTTAAATCAAGATTGGATCTTTTTTTCTAAAAGGTTTGCTCCAGGAATTATCTGGGGGAAGTTCTCTTGCCTGTGTTATACAGGAGGTCAAACTAGGTGATCATAATGGTCTTCTGGCCTTTGAATCTATAAAGGACTTTGTTTCTCTACTAAGAATTATTTCTGGGTAAATTTGATTTTAAACTCCTTATTTTGTAACTTTTATTGCTAACTTAAGTAGATAATGTTTCTGATGCCATAGCAGTTTCTTTTTATTCATACATATTTTCTGAAAAACTGCCGACATGTTGCTTAAGTTTGGTTTCTCTGCAAGTCTGTTGAATATTAAACTGAAGTTGTACCCCTCCTGCATTTATTAAGATACTCTACAAGCATCTGAATATTAATATTAAGCAGTAGTATTAAACAGCAAGATATTCACTGTATGATCTAAATGGTATCTAAATGTACCACATAAATAACATTTGTTTATTAATTAATGTAATATCTTGGGCACATGCAAAAATATAGAGGTTTATTTTTAAAGTTTCATATAAGCAGTGCCTGTAACCAGGATTAATAGACAGAAATGCACAATGCATTTTATATGGTGTTCTAATCTTTGCATAATAGTATCCTACTGGTTTAGAAAGTATCATTCTATATTTCTACTGTGGCATTATTATAAAATTCAAATTGTAAACATGTTTTAAAATAATTCATTTTATATACTTTGCTTTCCTTAGTGGGAAGGGTAAGTCATACCAAACAAAGAGTAAAAACTAAAAAGGAAAAACATAAATCAAAACCTCAAATCAGATGTTTTATGTAAATTCATATTTACTGAAGGATGACGTATTATAATAAACAGCTAAAGACCTGTGTTCAAGCCAGGAAAGCAAGACAGTGTTCAACTGACTTTTGACACTTGTATTGCACTGTGAATAAAAAATGAATATATTCAAGGAAGCACAACGGAACATTTTAATGAAGGCATTTGCAATACCAGAGAAGATTTTTAAACTGCATTAAACTTTCATTAATACAGAAACCTAAACTGGCAAACATATTTAGACAAATGTTACTAGGGTCGGCTCCAGGCACCAGCGAAGAAATCAGGTGCTTGGGGCGGCCAATGGAAAGGGGCGGCACGTCCGGGTCTTCGGCGGCAATTCGGCAGCGGGTCCCTCAGTCCATCTGAAAGCGAAGGACCCGCCACCGAAGAATGAAGTGGTGCGGTAGAGCTGCCGCCAAAGTGCCGCCGATCGCGGCTTTATCTTTTTCTTTCTTTCTTTTTTTTTTTGCTTCTCCGCTTGGGGCAGCAAAAAATCTGGAGCCAGCCCTGAATGTTACCACAGTGAAACACACAAGACACTGCTTATTTTAGCCTAAAATAGTCAGCAAGCTTCTACTCTTCACCCTAAAATTTCACATTGGTTTAGGAATTAGCCATACCACTTCTAGTATTTGTGTAGCTAAATTCTCTGTAGTGCTTTAAAATGTTAATGGGCCTGTTCTTCAAAATGTTGTTCATATTAGTATAAGGGTCCTTTCTATGACAGACTAGACTTTTTGCCTCGACAATATTCAGCATTTGGAACAATAAATATATATGTAGCACAGTAGTGGGTGGGTTTAGTAAGCTGAACATTGTGGACCTGCAAATCGTGAGTAGATGGAGGCATTTGTACAGTGTCAGTGACATACAAATATAAATTTACATAAGCTAAATACATTTAGAAGCATATTTCTTATTTTATATGTCCTAACTAGTTTGCCTTTTTCTCATTTGTAGCTTTTTCAATCAGTGATTGGCCAGTGAAACAATCTGAATCAAACTATTTTTCAGGTTTGAAAAATATAGTTTACTATTCCACATCTCTAATATTTTTTCATTATCATTCATCCTGGCAATTCCTAGTTTTAGTGAAGTTTAGAAGCTGTAAGCCCTAGAAATGCCTGTAGAGTTTTTTTTCCCCTTAGAGATTTCAGAAGATTGCAAAAATGTTGAGATTTGTATAGTCAGACAAATATCCTAATTTTAGGTCTCTCTCTCCCCTCCCCCCCCGGCCCGGGTGCGTGGATCCCAACGTGTAAAAAGTTGTAGAACTGTGTTGTCTCCCACTTTTTATCTATTTCTGACATGGTGCTGTACAAAAGCTTAAATAGAATAGAATGTTCTCCTGGACCCCCTCCGGAGAAGTATACATTGCTCCCCTGGCTTCTTGCAAAGCCTCTCTAATGACAGGAGCTGCAGCTGGTTTGTTAAAGTACAGTTTAGATAAGTCTTTTCGAACTCACTACCTGTCCGTTTCTACAAACTACACATACCCTCTTCAACCTCAGCCTAGATCAATCCACACAAGCGGTCCATTTCCTGGACACTACTGTGCTAATAAGCGATGGTCACATAAATACCACCCTATACCGGAAACCTACTGACCGCTACACTTACCTACATGCCTTCAGCTTCCATCCAGGACACACCACACGATCCATTGTCTACAGCCAAGCTCTAAGATATAACCGCATTTGCTCCAATCCCTCAGATAGAGACAAGCACCCACAAGACCTCTATCAAGCATTCTTAAAACTACAATACCCACCTGCTGAAGTGAAAAAACAGATTGACAGAGCCAGACGAGTACCCAGAAGTCACCTCCTACAAGACAGGCCCAAAAAAGAAAATAACAGAACACCACTAGCTGTCACCTTCAGCCCCCAACTAAAACCTCTCCAGCGCATCATCAGAGATCTACAACCTATCCTGAAAGATGATCCTTTACTCTCACAGATCTTGGGAGACAGACCTGTGCTCGCTTACAGACAACCCCCCAACCTAAAGCAAATATTCACCAGCAACCACACATCACTGAACAAAACCACTGACCCAGGAATCTATCCTTGTAACAAAGCCCGATGCCAACTCTGTCCACATATCTATTCAAGTGACATCATCATAGGACCTAATCACATCAGCCATACCATCAGGGGCTTGTTCACCTGCACATCTACCAATGTGATATATGCCATCATGTGCCAGCAATGTCCCTCTGCCATGTACATTGGCCAAACCGGACCGTCTCTATGCAAAAGAATTAATGGACACAAATCTGACATCAGGAGTCATAATACTCAAAAACCAGTGGGAGAACACTTTAACCTGTCTGGCCATTCAATGTCAGACCTGCGGGTGGCTATCTTACAACAGAAAAACTTCAAAAACAGACTCAAACGAGAGACTGCTGAGCTGGAATTGATATGCAAACTAGATACAATCAACTCAGGATTGAATAAGGACTGGGAATGGCTGAGCCATTACAAACATTGAATCTATCTCCCCTTGTAAGTATTCTCACACTTCTTATCAAACTGTCTGTACTGGGCTATCTTGATTATCACTTCAAAAGTTTTTTTTCTCTTACTTAATTGGCCTCTCAGAGTTAGTAAGACAACTCCCACCTGTTTATGCTCTCTGTATGTGTGTATATATATCTCCTCAATATTTATTCCACTCTATATGCATCCGAAGAAGTGGGCTGTAGTCCACGAAAGCTTATGCTCTAATAAATTTGTTAGTCTCTAAAGTGCCACAAGTACTCCTGTTCTTTTTGCGGATACAGACTAACACGGCTGCTACTCTGAAACATACCCTCTTGAGGGCTATGGAAACACAACAAAAACAAGAAGATATATTCCATGAACTGAACCATTACAGTATACTGTGTCTGTTAAGTACCCTGCATAAGACTTTGCTATTGTTATCAAGTCAATTTTGTATTTTTTTTCTCTAATAGGATCATTTTATTTTTATGCTGTAGTAAGTTTAAGATTCACAACTGTAGCTATGCCAATATGGGAGAAGGAGGAAATTACGTAGTTTCTGTGTAGCATTCAAAGTGTCTGTCTTACACAGAATTGGATGGAATGCCAGAGCTCTGTTTTCCAGCACTCTACTGAGAGGTCAGCAGCTCTGGTGAGCAGGATTTGGAGGTCTTGGCAAGCAGCGGGCTTATAAAGCTGTGTGAGTGGTTGCTTGATTTTTTAAAAAGTTTAAATAAAAAGTGACTCTGATTTAATATCAACCTGGTCTGAGAGTGCAACAGCAGAAGATTGGTCCTTATTTCTGGCCTGACCAAGTTTGGGAATGGAGGTGATAAGGAGTGAAGAACATTTATCTCTTGTAGGTCCGTGCAATATTCTCCATCCATTGTTGGACTTACAGGGCAATTCACGTGGCCATTTTTCTCTGCATAATGGCAGACCTGACCTGCTTTTAAAGGAGCCAGAAAGAACAGAGCTTTCGGCCAGAAAGAGCCCCTAGCTGACATCCAGCCTTCCAAAAGAGAACTCACCCATGCACTAAGATACTGGCGGACATGCTGAGTATTCTCAGTGGTCCCTTCAGATTATCTGCATGAACCAGATTGCTGTATGATCTAGAAGTGCTCAGTATGCAGACTCATCACGCATTCTGACACCAAATACTTTCTTCTTCAATTCAAGGTTAATTATCCTTCCATGCAGAGAACAGCTTTGATTGTTGCATAACTCTGGAGGCCCATGGTTTTGATGTGAGCCATGTGCAAAGGTGTCTCATTTTGACTGGATCAGGCCCCAAGTAACTGTTGAAGATTGATTATATTATCAGTCTCCTGCTTGGACTTCATTGTCTGATTCTGTTGTTCAAGTTGTGTGTGTGATTCATGATATATATACACACTTCCATTTATTTCCTCACTACCCAAGACTCAGATTTATCTTGATTCTGATATAGTTTCTAACCAGAATGGTTCAGTCTGTGGTGTTTAGAATTTTTAAGATTAACTTTAGCACTACACTGACTTTTTAACATTAAAATCTGTCTTTATGATTTTTATAGCAAGATAAGAAATGTGATACCATGTAATTAAAATCTTTTTGGAAAATTCTGAATAAGGGTCTTGATCATTTGTCTGTGTAGAGCTGCATACTCTGGAATATCTACTACTATTCCTACAAACACAGTGGCAGGTTTTTTTAAAGTACCTGACAGCCTGAAAGCATAAATCTGAGAAAATGTTCAGCACCCTACCTAATGTTAAGAGGGTGTACAGAAGAGCCTGTTGTCAGAGCTGAGCTTTTTGGGTAAAATATTAACTAATTTGCTATAATCTGGTGTAATCAACATAGCTCAACTGGAATCAGTGAAGCTACAGTGATTTGCACTAGTTGATGATCTGGGTCTATACTTTTTGTAATTAAGTGATGATTAGTAGTGAGTTGTGTATGCACTGAAACAAAGTTGAGTTGTGTATTTGACTTACCAGCTGCTTGTCTTTCATCCATACTTTTAATAATGACTGAATAGGCTTCAAATGTATTACTACAGCACAGTAGAACTTTAAACTCCAGGGTAGGAAGTGTAATGACAGGAATGTATAAAAAGCAGTGGTCATTTCTCATATGAGCTGTTTCCCTTTTTCTGCACTGATTCCTGTCAGGAAGATCACTCTACCACTGGGGTGTTTGAGCACCCAATCTTCTCATGTGGCCAAAGGCCATGTGATTCTAAACCCAGGTCACCCTCAGATAGGGTGACCACCCATCCCGAATTTGGTGGGACAGCCCCAAAATACAGACTTGAAGTCCTGGTCCCAGGCTGAATGAGTCTGGGACAAATGTTGTCCTGGATTCCCTGTGGTGCCGCTCCAAATTTGCCTGAGGCTCAGGGGTGGTGCCAGGCTCTTCCAGATGGTGGTGGGGGACCTTAGGTGGGCCTTAGCCCTGCTCACCATGAGGCCCTGCCCCCTGCTCCTGCTCTCCGCCCAAGGCCCCACCCCTGGCCAGGCCAGAAGCTGGAGCCAGGCAGTAATAAGAGCCACCCAGGGAGCCTGGACCACTATACAGAGCCCCAGACCCTTCACCTGCCCTGAGCAGTGTGCCTCAGCCAGGGTAGGCAGAGAGTCCAAGGGTCCCCACAACGGCCCAGGCTCCGTGGGAGGCTCTTACCATGGCTGGCTCTGGCTTCCAACCTGGCTAGGGAGCAGGCCTTGGGAGGGTGGGAGGAGGAGCATGGGGGTGTCTTCAGGGGAAGAGGAGAAGTAAAGGTGAGGTCCCAGGGAAGAGGAGGGATAGGGTGGGGCCACATAGGTGGCAGAGCTCCTGCACATGTCTCATTTTT
The DNA here is from genome assembly GCF_013100865.1 of Trachemys scripta elegans. Taxonomy (NCBI): domain Eukaryota; kingdom Metazoa; phylum Chordata; order Testudines; family Emydidae; genus Trachemys; species Trachemys scripta. The sequence goes on from NC_048302.1 coordinate 75,763,155, forward strand.
GCCTTTTGGTCACCCTACCCTGAGTTTGGATACCTGTCAACCTTTTTACCTTTCCATAGAAAGATTTGGTGGGGAGGGGCCTTCCAGAAAGCCAACAAATGATCAGTGGAAGGGATCATCTCTCAAATTATATGGAGTTGAAAGATCATAACAAACTCCTTTGACCTCTTCTGCAAGAACCATGCTTCCCATTATCTGGTGTGCAAAATTGAAATTCTGAAATAGCTAAAGTTGAAATCTGTGCACTGAAGTAGAAGTGAAATGAACGATTTGCTGGTATAAAAATATGCAGTAAATTGAAAGACCTGTGATGAGAGATGGAAATTTCAAACTGAATTATCTTATAAAATTGCCTGACATTTCCCTACTCTTAAGGCAAAAGTATGCAGGACACTTCCACTTTTTCTGGAGATTAACGAGATGTGGCCATTGTTTGCCCAGAGGTGGAGTTTCAGACTAAAGTAATATATTTGTGTAAAGTTTAATTTAAAGCTAGTAAATACAAGAATGCACTAACATTTTAAATATATATTTCAATTGTGATCTCAGAACTTTCCGTATACTGTCAGATTTTTACAGAGTTCTCCACTATTTACTATGAGATCAAAAGTCAGTGATTGTCTGCAAAGAGATTTACTTCAGGTTCAGAAAAGCTTCTTGTGAAATAGTACAATAATATCTATTTCCCAAGAATAGGAACTCCTCAATAGTTTAAACATTGTAAACACTTTTTATCAGTATGTGTTATAATCTGACCAGAGAAACTTGAACTGCTAATGCTTGTTCATAAATATTTTATTAGTAAAGTAGCTGCATTTCAAGACATTGAGTAATTTTAAATATAAATTTTAAATATATATAATTTTAAATCCCTGGTCAGTCAGACTATTTGGGTTTCCTAACATGTAGGAACATAGGAACTGGCCTATTAAATCAGACTATTTAAGGGTTAGACACATTATAACACATATTAAAACTTTAGGGTTTTCATACCTCCCTCTGAGCAATCCATTGCTGTCTATCCCTGCAACATGTTTCAGCCTTGATCTGAGGTGGCAGTTCGCTCATCATACCTGTTCAGTTCTAGGTTATGCCAAGAGTCAGAAAAGATGGAGATTTAATTATCTTGTCTCTTCATCTGTACCCAAAAGTCTGTTCAATTTTAGACTTCCCTTAACTGGTCGTTTCAGATGTTTATTTTTGAGAGTTCTAGCTTGGAGTTGAATTGGCTTAAAGTTAACCATGTTCTTGAGTGTTTTGCTTAATCTGTGCCTTTGTAGGTTTGTTAGTCATCCAGTTAGAGAACAGAAAAAGTGAGTTAAGTGACCAATTCACTGCACAAAGAGCAAATCACAAATGTCAAATACTCAACCAAATAATTTGCAGCAAATAATTTGCATGCAGTACAAAAGCTGAAATAGGTTTGCATAACCTGTTCACCAACTCATTTTGAATAGCGAGTGCCTTTATGAATATTAAATATTTCACAGGCAATTCACGAACCAAAAAATGGCTAATATTGTCATTTTTTTGTTGTGAATTGACACCCTGCTCTAGTTCTGATGCATCAAAAATTAATGTTTTGCATTCTTGTGGCCTGAGCACCTTTTCAGCAAAAAGTGCTTATCGTTTTGGAAATGGAAAAAGGTTTATTCTGTAAACAGAATGAAGGCCAGACTCCAGGTTTCCACAGTTAATGAAATGTTTGCTAGTTTTTCTGTAGCAGTGTCTTGTGCTAGATTCATCCTGCACATTAAGTACATTTATAATTCATTTCTGTTACATATGCACATTTTGACAGCTTGAAAATTGTTGCCAGTAGCAAGGAGTTTCATTAGGAAGTGCCTGGAGGCTACAGGTTGATAATCATAAATAAGAGGAGCCATATAATTCTGACCTTATCAGGCTGCTGTGGACAAATGTACTCCCACCAACAGAACTTGCTACTTTTAATCTGATGTATTTTAATATTTGGGATATCCACTGGAAAGGGGTAAAACTGTCTTTGAAATAGTTAACGTCAGACTAAAGAATAAAAGTTTGTTTAAACTAGATACCAACTATTTAGATGTTAGCAAGATAGTGCAGTATATATGCACTGTTATGCCTAAATATTTTGAAATTACTGATATCCTTTTTCACTAGCAACACATCCTAATATCCGTGTTAGAAACTTGTCCTTAATCGTTGAGATGGAGGGTTTTGGTAACAGTAGAAGGAAATGGACTGAGCACAGTTCTTTGAGTAGAAAGAAAACAGGTCTGAAGTGAAAACAGCTGGTATCTGAGGTATACAGCTTCAGTGGTGTTCTTTTAGATTCACTTTTTTACTTTACTTGAAAGAATAATGTTAGAATTTTAGATTTTTGATAATAGAAACCGTTATCACAGATTGGACCTTCAAATTAATTTAAAGCAAGTGATAGCAATATATGCTTCTCCTTACATTCATAATTGTTTACATTAAACTCACTGCAACCAAAGCAAATTGTAAGTTCTGATTTTTGACTCTTTATCGGCTTTGTGGGGAAAATAAATATTAATGCAGTAATAGTAGCATTGATTCACACTGCTATGCAGGCTGTCTGACACTGATGTTTGTGCCAGGAGGATGGGTAGTTGCCCTCAGCTACATAAGAGTCATGGACACATTCAAAAGTGTATATTTTACTCCAGTCCCTACGTGCTGCCCAACAGCTCCTGTTCATGGCTAAATGCAAGAAGGGTCTGCTGAGTTGTAGTTTTCTTTGCTTTCTTAAAGGTGATGGGCTTTATTCTCTTATGTGCTTGAGCTACATTCAATATGAGAGGGGGCGGAATCTAATTTAATCTCTGGTGTAATTCCTTTGATTCAACAGTGTTAGACCAGGATGAAGGTCTTGCCTCAACAAGAGTTAGACCTGCTTCTAGGAGCTGCTCCTAGGAGCTCTAACTGGTACCACTTATGCAGAGTCCTTAATAGACTGGACATCAATTGAGCATAGGCATTGCTTAGTGGAGCTCCACCATGGCCTGTCAGTGGAACGTAGGCACAGCTCAGTGGAATTATGTAAGGCCTACTTCCCTTCCCCAACATGCACTGTAAGGTGATGTGGAGTGGGAAAGCAGGTGCAGAGCCCAGCGTGAGGGTGCTTGGATCAGCAGGTAATCCACTTAAATAGATAAATCCTTTTCTGGCCAGTAGTAGACAGATTCCAGCCCCTTTGCACCTCCTTGGAAACTCAAAGGGGATGGATCAATTACAGAATCCAGCTTCATATGTTAAATGATTTAATGGTCAACAGGTTTCATCCCTAGCCTTAACTCACGTGAACTCAGAAAGGATGAGACCGTACCCAAAATACAATATTTATTATAATATCTCTAAAGTTAAAAATTCAATACTAGCCATATATATATTAAACACTGAAGCATGTACTTAACTAAAACTTTGAGGTACACAAATGGGAGTATTCAAATGCTTAAACACAATAATCATAAGAGTTTGCAGGATTGAGGCCTTGGATTCCTGGCACATATTGTTGTGTAGCTAAACAAAATACCCTTTGCTCCTTCTTCAGCAATGCAATAGCAGATTACTACAGTCAATTTTTGTTTTAAATAAGTGGTTCTGCAAGTCTAAAGCTAGAGTCTAGCCTCTGGTTTCTATAATTCACTACTATTTGGTGGAATGGTACTATATTTAATATTTATACAATTATTATTTGTTTAGTTTTGTTTATTTGTAGCATTCATATTGTACTAGGCATTGTTCACAAATATAAGAAGCACGGCCTTTACACAGGGAATCACAAAATGACATGTGGTTCCATAAATGTAGTATTTCCCAATGGATCATTTTAGTAATCTGATAAATTCTGATGAAAAAATTAATCCTCTAAAACTAAATTTAGATCTATCTAGTTAAACATAAAATCTCTGGGAACATATATCTGGGAATCTGTGCTTGGGTGCACTTGTAAAAAACAAACAAACAAACAAAAAAAAACAAGGAACCCCTAAAACAGTCAATGGTATGCCACAAAACTACAGTGGAATAACATCCACTGTAATGCCTGCACTAGTCAATCTATATCAGCAACATTCTGGTGACATCATCCTGTAAATTCATCTAATACAGATGATATTGTGCTACCTATGCAAGTGTCCTCTCTGAAGGACACAGAAAAGGTCATGATCAATGACCTCCAGATACTTAAGATGTATTTCAAAGCTTGTGACAGAAACCCAGTGCTTCAAATCACTTGTCACTGCTTTCCACTTGAACAACCATGAGGTCAAAGTGCTGCTGAAAGTGGACTTTTGTGGTCTGCTTTTCTCACATAACTTGGAGTTACCCTCAGCTATTGTCAACACTTTGATAGCACCAAAAATAAAATAAAAACAAGGGTTAACATCCTTCAGAAGCTTGTTGGCCTTGGGGATATGATGCATGCACTCTGAACGTCAGTACAAACGTGGTCTTGTCAATAGCAGAGTATTGCATGCCAGGTTGATGCAACAGCTCCCACACAAATCTCGTTGTCACTGAAATCAGTGCCGCTGTCAGGATTGCTAGTGACTCAAATTAACACCAATACTGTGGTTCCTGGTTTTGGCAGGCATTGTGCCAGCTAACATCCGGCAAGATGCTGCTGTGGTCCAGGAGTACAATAAGATCCTGGCTGCTCTGGACCTGCCAGTACACCAAGATCTCAATTCACTGCTGCTCTTCCAACTCAGAGCCTGTATCCACACATCAGTGCTACAGACCAACAGAAAGGACACTAGCACTGGCTCGAATAGTGAGCTACTTGTGATGTCCCAAATAGCAGATGAATGAGCCAGTGAAGTCCTATGATTCTGCCTTCCCCCTAGGCAGTGGACTTCACTCAACTGTGTTCGGTCAACACACAGAAGGTATAGATACTTCCTCCACAAATGGAAAATCAAAGAATCACCAAATTGTGGCTGTGGTGAGGTACAAACCATGTGACACATCATGGACAACTGCCCCATTCACACTTACAGTGATGGTACCAGGGGGATCCACTTCGCTAACCCAGAAGCATAGGAATGGCTTTCAAATCTTTAAATTCAGTTATAATTGCTTTTCAAATGCCATACAAAAAAGAAGTGGGATAAGATGACCTTTTCATAGGTGTTTTTATAGTTCTTCCATACTTGAGAAACACACAATTCAAATATTTTATATCTTTATTAAGCTATTTCTGCCATTTTCATAGTCCTTCAGATGTTATAACTACTTCACATATTTAATGCTCTACTCCTTTAAGCTTATATAACTTGCAAGATCTTGATATTTATGATTTCTGAAAGTCATGTTTCTATAATAAGCTACATGAAAGTGGATCTTAGATATTTCAGTTAAATTGAGATTACTTTAATCATTGATCTTTTGACATTCTATTTTTTTCTCTTCAATTTCATTTGTAATGAGAAATTAAAATTTAAATCTAATTTGGTTTCTAGTCCCAGACAAATAAAAACTGGACCAGGATCAGGTTTTTTCTCCCTTTGATTATTTGGTTCAATTAGTGTAAAGGTTTTGAGTAACACCTTCACAATGGCTTTGACCAAGGAGGTTCAATTCAGTGAAGGTTTTAAACAGTACAGATTTGAGTCTCTGGTGTATTACTGATTATTTAATCTATACATTAAACACACAGGCTAACAATTCCTTAACAACTGGATCCTTTCAGAGGAAAGATGGGCTAAATCCTGGATCACCTTGTAGTCAGCGGGAGCTTTGCCATTGGCTTCAGTGGACCCAGGATTTCATCTGTAGTTCTTAGGCTTCCCAGGGAGGAATTTTACTATAATGTAACTAAGGGAAGGGCAGTTTTGGGCTAACTTGTAAAACTGTATGTGGCCATGATATTCAGAATCTGCAAATGACTGATCAGCAGACCTGGTCTACTTCTTAGGAAGACTAGTAAGGAGTCTAGGTAACCTTACATTAAGCCCTCTGAGAGAGAGAGAGAGAGAGAGAGAGAGAGAGAGAATGCATGATGGAGATGGAAAAATAGAGAACAAGCATTCACAATTAATCACTCTCTGAGTCACTCAGTTTCCATTATACCTGTGAGCTCCTGAGGCAGAGTATCAGGATAGAATCCATAAGGATATATGTTTGTGAGATTAAAGTTGATCCTGTACCTATCCTTGAAACAATACTTACTTTGTTTTTATTTTTTGCCTTGCAAATATGAGGGTTTATAAATGTTGAAATCATAATGCTCTTTGTCTTTGTAGTTATGGGTATATTCTTCAAGTTTCTTCTTGCAGCACGCTGTCCCATAAGAAAGCATGTGTATCATAGATAAAGCTGCTCTGACCTCATTAGCTGGCCGGAAGGACAATTTTTTGTATCACATGCCCCAGAACAAATAGAAGTCATTGTCTGTCACCAGTAGAACATGGAAAACCTATACTAAAGAAGTGTTTTCTTAAGTGTCTCCTATAGTGTAAGACTATTCCATATGAGAAAGTGCTTAATGGAATTATATTAAGGCAACTGGGATAGGAATCTAATTTATTTATCTATTTTGGTTTGAATGGTTTGTTCTTCTACTTTTTTCCATTATTTAGTTTGTTTGTTTGTCTGTGTCCAGAATGGTACTCACATTTAAAACAAATATGTGTTTTATCTAAAAATAATAATTATCCCCCCCACCCCAATCTCAAAATATTCTGAATGATTTTGAAATAGAGCATTTAGCTATTTTTCTCTCTTTTTTCCCCCCTCAGAATAGATGAAGGCAGTCTTCTTTAATTTATTCTGTTAGACATATTTTCCTATTTTTATTACATCTTCTCTGATTTAAAGACCCTTTTACAGGTATGCAGTTTTACTTTAGATTAGATTTAATAAAGCTCCTTTCATTCAACTACAATAGTTAGAATTAAACTCAAGGATTAATACTATTTAAGATTTATAATACTAATAACATTTCTGCCATTCAGATATGTGTCAAGCCATCATTGCCTGCTGACACACAGATATAACTTGTACATGTTTCAGACACTGAATGAAAACTAGAGTTTACATATTATGTAAGAGGAGGCAATGCTGCAGTCATGGAACTTTAACATTCTATCTTGGGTGCTGAGTAAATTTCAGTGAATAACACCAAACTTCTGTAGTAATAGTAAAGCACTCCCTTCTCCCTATCCTCCTTTCAATAGACAATTTTATCCCTCCTTATCTTACTGGCTGATCCTTCTCCACCTCTTAAGTACCCTAATTCATTGGTGACCCTGTGGAGCTGAAGAGGAGCTCAGGCAGATGATTCTGAAGAGGTTTATTCTGTTGCATGCCTGTTTCAGTGGGTACCAGTTTCACAAGTGTACAGCATCCATAATCAACTGCACCAGGGTCATTGTGGTAGGCACATAGATGGCTAACAAGTAAGTGGCCCCGAGGGAGCTGTGCCACTTTCCCCATCCCTGACATCAGGGGGAACACTTCCTGAAGAATTATACATGCACATGGTTTTATGTTCAACACGAGATTAGGTTAAACCCCTTTTAAAACCTGGTCACCAGTTTAAATTGTAGATTTCATTTTTTCATGCATTTGGAACACTGATCTATCTTGTCAGACATACTCATTCTGTTTGCACAGTCTCATCAACATTGTGAGCATGTGAATATGTTAGTACTGTATTATCAGAGGACAAATAGGATTCATATGGTAGAAGCTGTAATTTTGGATCATCTGCTTAATGCTAGACTTCCTCAGGTGCAATAATGCCTATTTCTGTGTACTTTTATGACATTTTAGTATATACAAATATGTAGACTCTAGAGTATTCATAGATATTTCCCAATTTAATTGCTTTTTGGAGAAGTTTACATCAGTTTCATAAACTGTTTTAAGACAAGCATAGAATAACTGTGTGGAGTAGCAAAATAGCAATTTAACAGCAAAGAAGTTGTGACTAGAAATGTGGTTGTTGGAATAATACATTACTCATGTAATCAATTATGGATGAAATGTCAAGTCCATCATTGTTCACATCCTCTACCTACATAGCATCTTTCATGCCGTACCTGATTATGGAAGTAGCACCTTTTCTGTCATAACTGTCTGGATGAGGAATAGCCTTTTTGTGCACATCTGCAATTAACAACACAAATCAATCACACTTTGAGAGCTCTTTCAGAAACAAATCACTCAAATGACCAAACTATGCACTTTCTACTTTTTCTCCAAAATTTGTAATACTTAAAAAAATAAATATGAGTTTTCAGAAATGAAAGCTGACACTGAAACTTTTCGAGGTGAGACAGAAGAGAGGAGTTAAGTGGGGAGAAATCAGTATAGTACAAAAACTTTTAAAAGGGTGTCAGACTGGCAAGCTAAAGGGAAAGGCACTGAACAGGACAGGGAGAGAGCTTGAGTTTATCCTCTTCTCTGTGATGTTGGAACCCACATCGGTTGCAGAGATATTTTCTTGAATACTCTGTGAATGGGGTTGATACTCAAGCACCCTGCTGTGGACACAGCAGCAAATTGAGGACAAACATGCATAGAATTAAGTGGCAGGATTCAACTTGTATTAAATGTTAATACTGGGGAGGGGTGCTACATGCCATCACCCATCCTCTCCTATACCTGGCCTATGATTGATTCCAGTGCAGAGATTAAGGGACGTTTGCAATATAACCTGTAAGTCGGTGTAAGCTCTCCTTAGCCTGCCCCCTAGGACTTAGTTCTCTCTGAGTCCTAGCACACGCACGTGCGCGCACACACACACAGTGGATAGAAGGTTGTTAGGATTCCCTCCCCACTCTAAACTTTAGGGTACAGATGTGGGGACCCGCATGAAAGACCACCTAAGCTTAGTTTTACAAGCTTAGGTTAAAAACTTCCCCAAGGCACAATTTTTTTCTTGCCCTTGGTATTGCTGCCACCACCAACTGATTTAAACAAACATTCAGGGAGGGCCATTTGGAGCCCTACCTCCCCCAAAATATGCCCATAAGCCCCTACACCCCCTTTCCTGGGGAGGCTTGAGAATAATGTCCTAACCAATTGGTTACAAAGAGAGCACAGATTAAACCCCCTGGGTTTTTAGGACACTGAAAAACATTCAGGTTTTTAAAAGAAGTTTATTTAAAAAAAAAAAGATAAAAGAATCACCTCTGTAAAATTAGGATGGAAGATAACTTTGCAGGGTAACAAAAAGATTTTAGAGTAGCAGCCGTGTTAGTCTGTATCCGCAAAAAGAAGAACAGGAGTACTTGTGGCACCTTAGAGACTAACAAATTTATTAGAGCATAAGCTTTCGTGGACTACAGCCCACTTATCTATATGCATCCGAAGAAGTGGGCTGTAGTCCACGAAAGCTTCTGCTCTAATAAATTTGTT